>NW_026989081.1:0-120963 GCF_030222135.1 Aotus nancymaae
AAACCCGTGTGTGGATTCAGCAGTCTGCAAACACTTTCTCTGCAGAGTCCCAAAACAGGCGTTTTCAGCCCATTACCGGCATATGGAAGAAAATGCAGTAAGCACAGGGAAATATCCGCTTCTAAATCCAAAACGCAGCTATCTAACAGAACGGTTGTCAATGTGTGCACTCAACTTCCAGAGTTAAAACCCGTGTGTGGATTCCGCAGTCTGTAAACACTTTCTCTGCAGAGTCCCAAAACAGGCGTTTTCAGCCCATTACCGGCATATGGAAGAAACAGCAGTAAGCACAGGGAAATATCTGCTTCTAAATCCAAAACGCAGCTTTCTAACAGAACGGTTGTCAAGGTGTGCACTCAACTTCCAGAGTTAAACCCGTGTGTGGATTCAGCAGTCTGCAAACACTTTCTCTGCAGAGTCCCAAAACAGGCGTTTTCAGCCCATTACCGGCATATGGAAGAAACAACAGTAAGCACACGGAAATACCTGCTTCTAAATCCAAAACGCAGCTATCTAACAGAACGGTTGTCAATGTGTGCACTCAACTTCCATAGTTAAACCCGTGTGTGGATTCAGCAGTCTGCAAACTCTTTCTCTGCAGAGTCCCAAAACAGACGTTTTCAGCCCATTACTGGCATATGGAAGAAAATGCAGTAAGCACAGGGAAATATGTGCTTCTAAATCTAAAACGCAGCTATCTAACAGAACGGTTGTCAATGTGTGCACTCAACTTCCAGAGTTAAACCCGTGTGTGGATTCAGCAGTCTGCAAACACTTTCTCTGCAGAGTCCCAAAAACAGGCGTTTTCAGCCCATTACCGGCATATGGAAAGAAACAGCAGTAAGCACAGGGAAATATCTGCTTCTAAATCTAAAACGCAGCTATCTAACAGAACGTTTGTCAATGTGTGCACTCAACTTCCAGAGTTAAACCCGTGTGTGGATTCAGCAGTCTGCAAACACTTTCTCTGCAGAGTCCCAAAACAGGCGTTTTCAGCCCATTACCGGCATATGGAAGAAACAACATTAAGCACAGGGAAATACCTGCTTCTAAATCCAAAACGCAGCTATCTAACAGAACGGTTGTCTATGTGTGCACTCAACTTCCATAGTTAAACCCGTGTGTGGATTCAGCAGTCTGCAAACACTTTCTCTGCAGAGTCCCAAAACAGGCGTTTTCAGCCCATTACCGGCATATGGAAGAAACAGCAGTAAGCACAGGGAAATATCTGCTTCTAAATCCAAAACGCAGCTATCTAACAGAATGGTTGTCAATGTGTGCACTCAACTTCCAGAGTTAAACCCGTGTGTGGATTCCGCAGTCCTGCAAACACTTTCTCTGCAGAGTCCCAAAACAGGCGTTTTCAGCCCATTACCGGCATATGGAAGAAACAGCAGTAAGCACAGGGAAATATCTGCTTCTAAATCCAAAATGCAGCTATCTAACAGAACGGTTGTCAATGTGTGCACTCAACTTCCAGAGTTAAAAACCGTGTGTGGATTCAGCAGTCTGCAAACACTTTCTCTGCAGAGTCCCAAAACAGGCGTTTTCAGCCCATTACCGGCATATGGAAGAAACAGCAGTAAGCACAGGGAAATATCTGCTTCTAAATCTAAAACGCAGCTATCTAACAGAACGGTTGTCAATGTGTGCACTCAACTTCCAGAGTTAAACCCGTGTGTGGATTCAGCAGTCTGCAAACACTTTCTCTACAGAGTCCCAAAACAGGCGTTTTCAGGCCCATTACCGGCATATGGAAGAAACAGCAGTAAGCACAGGGAAATATCTGCTTCTAAATCCAAAACGCAGCTATCTAACAGAACGTTTGTCAATGTGTGCACTCAACTTCCAGAGTTAAACCCGTGTGTGGATTCAGCAGTCTGCAAACACTTTCTCTGCAGAGTCCCAAAACAGGCGTTTTCAGCCCATTACCGGCATATGGAAGAAACAACAGTAAGCACAGGGAAATATCTGCTTCTAAATCCAAAACGCAGCTATCTAACAGAACGGTTATCAATGTGTTCACTCAACTTCCAGAGTTAAAGCCGTGTGTTGATTCAGCAGTCTGCAAACACTTTCTCTGCAGAGTCCCAAAACAGGCGTTTTCAGCCCATTACCGGCATATGGAAGAAACAACAGAAAGCACAGGGAAATACCTGCTTCTAAATCCAAAACGACGCATCTATCTAACAGAACGGTTTGTCAATGTGTGCACTCAACTTCCAGAGTTAAATCCGTGTGTGGATTCAGCAGTCTGCAAACACTTTCTCTGCAGAGTCCCAAAACAGGCGTTTTCAGTCCATTACCGGCATATGGAAGAAAATGCAGTAAGCACAGGGAAATATCTGCTTCTAAATCTAAAACGCAGCTATCTAACAGAACGTTTGTCAATGTGTGCACTCAACTTCCAGAGTTAAACCCGTGTGTGGATTCAGCAGTCTGCAAACACTTTCTCTGCAGAGTCCCAAAACAGGCGTTTTCAGCCCATTACCGGCATATGGAAGAAACAACATTAAGCACAGGGAAATACCTGCTTCTAAATCCAAAACGCAGCTATCTAACAGAACGGTTGTCAATGTGTGCACTCAACTTCCATAGTTAAACCCGTGTGTGGATTCAGCAGTCTGCAAACACTTTCTCTGCAGAGTCCCAAAACAGGCGTTTTCAGCCCATTACCGGCATATGGAAGAAACAGCAGTAAGCACAGGAAATATCTGCTTCTAAATCTAAAACGCAGCTATCTAACAGAACGGTTGTCAATGTGTGCACTCAACTTCCAGAGTTAAACCCGTGTGTGGATTCAGCAGTCTGCAAACACTTTCTCTGCAGAGTCCCAAACAGGCGCTTTCAGCCCATTACTGGCATATGGAAGAAACAACAGTAAGCACAGGGAAATACCTGCTTCTAAATCCAAAACGCAGCTATCTAACAGAACGGTTGTCAATGTGTGCACTCAACTTACATAGTTAACCCGTGTGTGGATTCAGCAGTCTGCAAACTCTTTCTCTGCAGAGTCCCAAAACAGACGTTTTCAGCCCATTACTGGCATATGGAAGAAAATGCAGTAAGCACAGGGAAATATGTGCTTCTAAATCTAAAACGCAGCTATCTAACAGAACGGTTGTCAATGTGTGCACTCAACTTCCAGAGTTAAACCCGTGTGTGGATTCAGCCGTCTGCAAACACTTTCTCTGCAGAGTCCCAAAACAGGCGTTTTCAGCCCATTACCGGCCTAAGGAAGAAACAACAGTAAGCACAGGGAAATACCTGCTTCTAAATCCAAAACGCAGCTATCTGACAGAAAGGTTGTCAATGTGTGCACTAAACTTCCAGAGTTAATCCCGTGTGTGGATTCAGCAGTCTGTAAACACTTTTCTGCAGAGTCCCAAAACAGGCGTTTTCAGCCATTACCGGCATATGGAAGAAACAGCAGTAAGCACAGGGAAATATCTGCTTCTAAATCCAAAACGCAGCTATCTAACAGAACGGTTGTCAATGTGTGCACTCAACTTCCAGAGTTAAACCCGTGTGTGGATTCAGCAGTCTGCAAACACTTTCTCTGCAGAGTCCCAAAACAGGCGTTTTCAGCCCATTACCGGCATATGGAAGAAACAGCAGTAAGCACAGGGAAATATCTGCTTCTAAATCCAAAACGCAGCTATCTAACAGAACGGTTGTCAATGTGTGCACTCAACTTCCAGAATTAAACCCGTGTGTGGATTCAGCAGTCTGCAAACAATCTCTCTGCAGAGTCCCAAAACAGGCGTTTTCAGCCCATTACCGGCATATGGAAGAAACAGCAGTAAGCACAGGGAAATATCTGCTTCTAAATCCAAAACGCAGCTATCTAACAGAACGGTTGTCAATGTGTGCACTCAACTTCCAGTGTTAAACCCGTGTGTGGATTCCGCAGTCTGCAAACACTTTCTCTGCAGAGTCCCAAAACAGGCGTTTTCAGCCCATTACCGGCCTATGGAAGTAACAGCAGTAAGCACAGGGAAATTTCTGCTTCTAAATCCAAAACGCAGCTATCTAACAGAACGGTTGTCAATGTGTGCACTCAACTTCCAGAATTAAACCCGTGTGTGGATTCAGCAGTCTGCAAACACTTTCTCTGCAGAGTCCCAAAACAGGCGTTTTCAGCCCATTACCGGCATATGGAAGAAAATGCAGTAAGCACAGGGAAATATCCGCTTCTAAATCCAAAACGCAGCTATCTAACAGAACGGTTGTCAATGTGTGCACTCAACTTCCAGAGTTAAACCCGTGTGTGGATTCCGCAGTCTGTAAACACTTTCTCTGCAGAGTCCCAAAACAGGCGTTTTCAGCCCATTACCGGCATATGGAAGAAACAGCAGTAAGCACAGGGAAATATCTGCTTCTAAATCCAAAACGCAGCTTTCTAACAGAACGGTTGTCAAGGTGTGCACTCAACTTCCAGAGTTAAACCCGTGTGTGGATTCAGCAGTCTGCAAACACTTTCTCTGCAGAGTCCCAAAACAGGCGTTTTCAGCCCATTACCGGCATATGGAAGAAACAACAGTAAGCACACGGAAATACCTGCTTCTAAATCCAAAACGCAGCTATCTAACAGAACGGTTGTCAATGTGTGCACTCAACTTCCATAGTTAAACCCGTGTGTGGATTCAGCAGTCTGCAAACTCTTTCTCTGCAGAGTCCCAAAACAGACGTTTTCAGCCCATTACTGGCATATGGAAGAAAATGCAGTAAGCACAGGGAAATATGTGCTTCTAAATCTAAAACGCAGCTATCTAACAGAACGGTTGTCAATGTGTGCACTCAACTTCCAGAGTTAAACCCGTGTGTGGATTCAGCAGTCTGCAAACACTTTCTCTGCAGAGTCCCAAAACAGGCGTTTTCAGCCCATTACCGGCATATGGAAGAAACAGCAGTAAGCACAGGGAAATATCTGCTTCTAAATCTAAAACGCAGCTATCTAACAGAACGTTTGTCAATGTGTGCACTCAACTTCCAGAGTTAAACCCGTGTGTGGATTCAGCAGTCTGCAAACACTTTCTCTGCAGAGTCCCAAAACAGGCGTTTTCAGCCCATTACCGGCATATGGAAGAAACAACATTAAGCACAGGGAAATACCTGCTTCTAAATCCAAAACGCAGCTATCTAACAGAACGGTTGTCTATGTGTGCACTCAACTTCCATAGTTAAACCCGTGTGTGGATTCAGCAGTCTGCAAACACTTTCTCTGCAGAGTCCCAAAACAGGCGTTTTCAGCCCATTACCGGCATATGGAAGAAACAGCAGTAAGCACAGGGAAATATCTGCTTCTAAATCCAAAACGCAGCTATCTAACAGAATGGTTGTCAATGTGTGCACTCAACTTCCAGAGTTAAACCCGTGTGTGGATTCCGCAGTCTGCAAACACTTTCTCTGCAGAGTCCCAAAACAGGCGTTTTCAGCCCATTACCGGCATATGGAAGAAACAGCAGTAAGCACAGGGAAATATCTGCTTCTAAATCCAAAATGCAGCTATCTAACAGAACGGTTGTCAATGTGTGCACTCAACTTCCAGAGTTAAAACCGTGTGTGGATTCAGCAGTCTGCAAACACTTTCTCTGCAGAGTCCCAAAACAGGCGTTTTCAGCCCATTACCGGCATATGGAAGAAACAGCAGTAAGCACAGGGAAATATCTGCTTCTAAATCTAAAACGCAGCTATCTAACAGAACGGTTGTCAATGTGTGCACTCAACTTCCAGAGTTAAACCCGTGTGTGGATTCAGCAGTCTGCAAACACTTTCTCTACAGAGTCCCAAAACAGGCGTTTTCAGCCCATTACCGGCATATGGAAGAAACAGCAGTAAGCACAGGGAAATATCTGCTTCTAAATCCAAAACGCAGCTATCTAACAGAACGTTTGTCAATGTGTGCACTCAACTTCCAGAGTTAAACCCGTGTGTGGATTCAGCAGTCTGCAAACACTTTCTCTGCAGAGTCCCAAAACAGGCGTTTTCAGCCCATTACCGGCATATGGAAGAAACAACAGTAAGCACAGGGAAATATCTGCTTCTAAATCCAAAACGCAGCTATCTAACAGAACGGTTATCAATGTGTTCACTCAACTTCCAGAGTTAAAGCCGTGTGTTGATTCAGCAGTCTGCAAACACTTTCTCTGCAGAGTCCCAAAACAGGCGTTTTCAGCCCATTACCGGCATATGGAAGAAACAACAGAAAGCACAGGGAAATACCTGCTTCTAAATCCAAAACGCATCTATCTAACAGAACGGTTGTCAATGTGTGCACTCAACTTCCAGAGTTAAATCCGTGTGTGGATTCAGCAGTCTGCAAACACTTTCTCTGCAGAGTCCCAAAACAGGCGTTTTCAGTCCATTACCGGCATATGGAAGAAAATGCAGTAAGCACAGGGAAATATCTGCTTCTAAATCTAAAACGCAGCTATCTAACAGAACGTTTGTCAATGTGTGCACTCAACTTCCAGAGTTAAACCCGTGTGTGGATTCAGCAGTCTGCAAACACTTTCTCTGCAGAGTCCCAAAACAGGCGTTTTCAGCCCATTACCGGCATATGGAAGAAACAACATTAAGCACAGGGAAATACCTGCTTCTAAATCCAAAACGCAGCTATCTAACAGAACGGTTGTCAATGTGTGCACTCAACTTCCATAGTTAAACCCGTGTGTGGATTCAGCAGTCTGCAAACACTTTCTCTGCAGAGTCCCAAAACAGGCGTTTTCAGCCCATTACCGGCATATGGAAGAAACAGCAGTAAGCACAGGGAAATATCTGCTTCTAAATCTAAAACGCAGCTATCTAACAGAACGGTTGTCAATGTGTGCACTCAACTTCCAGAGTTAAACCCGTGTGTGGATTCAGCAGTCTGCAAACACTTTCTCTGCAGAGTCCCAAACAGGCGCTTTCAGCCCATTACTGGCATATGGAAGAAACAACAGTAAGCACAGGGAAATACCTGCTTCTAAATCCAAAACGCAGCTATCTAACAGAACGGTTGTCAATGTGTGCACTCAACTTACATAGTTAAACCCGTGTGTGGATTCAGCAGTCTGCAAACTCTTTCTCTGCAGAGTCCCAAAACAGACGTTTTCAGCCCATTACTGGCATATGGAAGAAAATGCAGTAAGCACAGGGAAATATGTGCTTCTAAATCTAAAACGCAGCTATCTAACAGAACGGTTGTCAATGTGTGCACTCAACTTCCAGAGTTAAACCCGTGTGTGGATTCAGCCGTCTGCAAACACTTTCTCTGCAGAGTCCCAAAACAGGCGTTTTCAGCCCATTACCGGCCTAAGGAAGAAACAACAGTAAGCACAGGGAAATACCTGCTTCTAAATCCAAAACGCAGCTATCTGACAGAAAGGTTGTCAATGTGTGCACTAAACTTCCAGAGTTAATCCCGTGTGTGGATTCAGCAGTCTGTAAACACTTTCTCTGCAGAGTCCCAAAACAGGCGTTTTCAGCCCATTACCGGCATATGGAAGAAACAGCAGTAAGCACAGGGAAATATCTGCTTCTAAATCCAAAACGCAGCTATCTAACAGAACGGTTGTCAATGTGTGCACTCAACTTCCAGAGTTAAACCCGTGTGTGGATTCAGCAGTCTGCAAACACTTTCTCTGCAGAGTCCCAAAACAGGCGTTTTCAGCCCATTACCGGCATATGGAAGAAACAGCAGTAAGCACAGGGAAATATCTGCTTCTAAATCCAAAACGCAGCTATCTAACAGAACGGTTGTCAATGTGTGCACTCAACTTCCAGAATTAAACCCGTGTGTGGATTCAGCAGTCTGCAAACAATCTCTCTGCAGAGTCCCAAAACAGGCGTTTTCAGCCCATTACCGGCATATGGAAGAAACAGCAGTAAGCACAGGGAAATATCTGCTTCTAAATCCAAAACGCAGCTATCTAACAGAACGGTTGTCAATGTGTGCACTCAACTTCCAGTGTTAAACCCGTGTGTGGATTCCGCAGTCTGCAAACACTTTCTCTGCAGAGTCCCAAAACAGGCGTTTTCAGCCCATTACCGGCATATGGAAGTAACAGCAGTAAGCACAGGGAAATTTCTGCTTCTAAATCCAAAACGCAGCTATCTAACAGAACGGTTGTCAATGTGTGCACTCAACTTCCAGAATTAAACCCGTGTGTGGATTCAGCAGTCTGCAAACACTTTCTCTGCAGAGTCCCAAAACAGGCGTTTTCAGCCCATTACCGGCATATGGAAGAAAATGCAGTAAGCACAGGGAAATATCCGCTTCTAAATCCAAAACGCAGCTATCTAACAGAACGGTTGTCAATGTGTGCACTCAACTTCCAGAGTTAAACCCGTGTGTGGATTCCGCAGTCTGTAAACACTTTCTCTGCAGAGTCCCAAAACAGGCGTTTTCAGCCCATTACCGGCATATGGAAGAAACAGCAGTAAGCACAGGGAAATATCTGCTTCTAAATCCAAAACGCAGCTTTCTAACAGAACGGTTGTCAAGGTGTGCACTCAACTTCCAGAGTTAAACCCGTGTGTGGATTCAGCAGTCTGCAAACACTTTCTCTGCAGAGTCCCAAAACAGGCGTTTTCAGCCCATTACCGGCATATGGAAGAAACAACAGTAAGCACACGGAAATACCTGCTTCTAAATCCAAAACGCAGCTATCTAACAGAACGGTTGTCAATGTGTGCACTCAACTTCCATAGTTAAACCCGTGTGTGGATTCAGCAGTCTGCAAACTCTTTCTCTGCAGAGTCCCAAAACAGACGTTTTCAGCCCATTACTGGCATATGGAAGAAAATGCAGTAAGCACAGGGAAATATGTGCTTCTAAATCTAAAACGCAGCTATCTAACAGAACGGTTGTCAATGTGTGCACTCAACTTCCAGAGTTAAACCCGTGTGTGGATTCAGCAGTCTGCAAACACTTTCTCTGCAGAGTCCCAAAACAGGCGTTTTCAGCCCATTACCGGCATATGGAAGAAACAGCAGTAAGCACAGGGAAATATCTGCTTCTAAATCTAAAACGCAGCTATCTAACAGAACGTTTGTCAATGTGTGCACTCAACTTCCAGAGTTAAACCCGTGTGTGGATTCAGCAGTCTGCAAACACTTTCTCTGCAGAGTCCCAAAACAGGCGTTTTCAGCCCATTACCGGCATATGGAAGAAACAACATTAAGCACAGGGAAATACCTGCTTCTAAATCCAAAACGCAGCTATCTAACAGAACGGTTGTCTATGTGTGCACTCAACTTCCATAGTTAAACCCGTGTGTGGATTCAGCAGTCTGCAAACACTTTCTCTGCAGAGTCCCAAAACAGGCGTTTTCAGCCCATTACCGGCATATGGAAGAAACAGCAGTAAGCACAGGGAAATATCTGCTTCTAAATCCAAAACGCAGCTATCTAACAGAATGGTTGTCAATGTGTGCACTCAACTTCCAGAGTTAAACCCGTGTGTGGATTCCGCAGTCTGCAAACACTTTCTCTGCAGAGTCCCAAAACAGGCGTTTTCAGCCCATTACCGGCATATGGAAGAAACAGCAGTAAGCACAGGGAAATATCTGCTTCTAAATCCAAAATGCAGCTATCTAACAGAACGGTTGTCAATGTGTGCACTCAACTTCCAGAGTTAAAACCGTGTGTGGATTCAGCAGTCTGCAAACACTTTCTCTGCAGAGTCCCAAAACAGGCGTTTTCAGCCCATTACCGGCATATGGAAGAAACAGCAGTAAGCACAGGGAAATATCTGCTTCTAAATCTAAAACGCAGCTATCTAACAGAACGGTTGTCAATGTGTGCACTCAACTTCCAGAGTTAAACCCGTGTGTGGATTCAGCAGTCTGCAAACACTTTCTCTACAGAGTCCCAAAACAGGCGTTTTCAGCCCATTACCGGCATATGGAAGAAACAGCAGTAAGCACAGGGAAATATCTGCTTCTAAATCCAAAACGCAGCTATCTAACAGAACGTTTGTCAATGTGTGCACTCAACTTCCAGAGTTAAACCCGTGTGTGGATTCAGCAGTCTGCAAACACTTTCTCTGCAGAGTCCCAAAACAGGCGTTTTCAGCCCATTACCGGCATATGGAAGAAACAACAGTAAGCACAGGGAAATATCTGCTTCTAAATCCAAAACGCAGCTATCTAACAGAACGGTTATCAATGTGTTCACTCAACTTCCAGAGTTAAAGCCGTGTGTTGATTCAGCAGTCTGCAAACACTTTCTCTGCAGAGTCCCAAAACAGGCGTTTTCAGCCCATTACCGGCATATGGAAGAAACAACAGAAAGCACAGGGAAATACCTGCTTCTAAATCCAAAACGCATCTATCTAACAGAACGGTTGTCAATGTGTGCACTCAACTTCCAGAGTTAAATCCGTGTGTGGATTCAGCAGTCTGCAAACACTTTCTCTGCAGAGTCCCAAAACAGGCGTTTTCAGTCCATTACCGGCATATGGAAGAAAATGCAGTAAGCACAGGGAAATATCTGCTTCTAAATCTAAAACGCAGCTATCTAACAGAACGTTTGTCAATGTGTGCACTCAACTTCCAGAGTTAAACCCGTGTGTGGATTCAGCAGTCTGCAAACACTTTCTCTGCAGAGTCCCAAAACAGGCGTTTTCAGCCCATTACCGGCATATGGAAGAAACAACATTAAGCACAGGGAAATACCTGCTTCTAAATCCAAAACGCAGCTATCTAACAGAACGGTTGTCAATGTGTGCACTCAACTTCCATAGTTAAACCCGTGTGTGGATTCAGCAGTCTGCAAACACTTTCTCTGCAGAGTCCCAAAACAGGCGTTTTCAGCCCATTACCGGCATATGGAAGAAACAGCAGTAAGCACAGGGAAATATCTGCTTCTAAATCTAAAACGCAGCTATCTAACAGAACGGTTGTCAATGTGTGCACTCAACTTCCAGAGTTAAACCCGTGTGTGGATTCAGCAGTCTGCAAACACTTTCTCTGCAGAGTCCCAAACAGGCGCTTTCAGCCCATTACTGGCATATGGAAGAAACAACAGTAAGCACAGGGAAATACCTGCTTCTAAATCCAAAACGCAGCTATCTAACAGAACGGTTGTCAATGTGTGCACTCAACTTACATAGTTAAACCCGTGTGTGGATTCAGCAGTCTGCAAACTCTTTCTCTGCAGAGTCCCAAAACAGACGTTTTCAGCCCATTACTGGCATATGGAAGAAAATGCAGTAAGCACAGGGAAATATGTGCTTCTAAATCTAAAACGCAGCTATCTAACAGAACGGTTGTCAATGTGTGCACTCAACTTCCAGAGTTAAACCCGTGTGTGGATTCAGCCGTCTGCAAACACTTTCTCTGCAGAGTCCCAAAACAGGCGTTTTCAGCCCATTACCGGCCTAAGGAAGAAACAACAGTAAGCACAGGGAAATACCTGCTTCTAAATCCAAAACGCAGCTATCTGACAGAAAGGTTGTCAATGTGTGCACTAAACTTCCAGAGTTAATCCCGTGTGTGGATTCAGCAGTCTGTAAACACTTTCTCTGCAGAGTCCCAAAACAGGCGTTTTCAGCCCATTACCGGCATATGGAAGAAACAGCAGTAAGCACAGGGAAATATCTGCTTCTAAATCCAAAACGCAGCTATCTAACAGAACGGTTGTCAATGTGTGCACTCAACTTCCAGAGTTAAACCCGTGTGTGGATTCAGCAGTCTGCAAACACTTTCTCTGCAGAGTCCCAAAACAGGCGTTTTCAGCCCATTACCGGCATATGGAAGAAACAGCAGTAAGCACAGGGAAATATCTGCTTCTAAATCCAAAACGCAGCTATCTAACAGAACGGTTGTCAATGTGTGCACTCAACTTCCAGAATTAAACCCGTGTGTGGATTCAGCAGTCTGCAAACAATCTCTCTGCAGAGTCCCAAAACAGGCGTTTTCAGCCCATTACCGGCATATGGAAGAAACAGCAGTAAGCACAGGGAAATATCTGCTTCTAAATCCAAAACGCAGCTATCTAACAGAACGGTTGTCAATGTGTGCACTCAACTTCCAGTGTTAAACCCGTGTGTGGATTCCGCAGTCTGCAAACACTTTCTCTGCAGAGTCCCAAAAAAGGCGTTTTCAGCCCATTACCGGCATATGGAAGTAACAGCAGTAAGCACAGGGAAATTTCTGCTTCTAAATCCAAAACGCAGCTATCTAACAGAACGGTTGTCAATGTGTGCACTCAACTTCCAGAATTAAACCCGTGTGTGGATTCAGCAGTCTGCAAACACTTTCTCTGCAGAGTCCCAAAACAGGCGTTTTCAGCCCATTACCGGCATATGGAAGAAAATGCAGTAAGCACAGGGAAATATCCGCTTCTAAATCCAAAACGCAGCTATCTAACAGAACGGTTGTCAATGTGTGCACTCAACTTCCAGAGTTAAACCCGTGTGTGGATTCCGCAGTCTGTAAACACTTTCTCTGCAGAGTCCCAAAACAGGCGTTTTCAGCCCATTACCGGCATATGGAAGAAACAGCAGTAAGCACAGGGAAATATCTGCTTCTAAATCCAAAACGCAGCTTTCTAACAGAACGGTTGTCAAGGTGTGCACTCAACTTCCAGAGTTAAACCCGTGTGTGGATTCAGCAGTCTGCAAACACTTTCTCTGCAGAGTCCCAAAACAGGCGTTTTCAGCCCATTACCGGCATATGGAAGAAACAACAGTAAGCACACGGAAATACCTGCTTCTAAATCCAAAACGCAGCTATCTAACAGAACGGTTGTCAATGTGTGCACTCAACTTCCATAGTTAAACCCGTGTGTGGATTCAGCAGTCTGCAAACTCTTTCTCTGCAGAGTCCCAAAACAGACGTTTTCAGCCCATTACTGGCATATGGAAGAAAATGCAGTAAGCACAGGGAAATATGTGCTTCTAAATCTAAAACGCAGCTATCTAACAGAACGGTTGTCAATGTGTGCACTCAACTTCCAGAGTTAAACCCGTGTGTGGATTCAGCAGTCTGCAAACACTTTCTCTGCAGAGTCCCAAAACAGGCGTTTTCAGCCCATTACCGGCATATGGAAGAAACAGCAGTAAGCACAGGGAAATATCTGCTTCTAAATCTAAAACGCAGCTATCTAACAGAACGTTTGTCAATGTGTGCACTCAACTTCCAGAGTTAAACCCGTGTGTGGATTCAGCAGTCTGCAAACACTTTCTCTGCAGAGTCCCAAAACAGGCGTTTTCAGCCCATTACCGGCATATGGAAGAAACAACATTAAGCACAGGGAAATACCTGCTTCTAAATCCAAAACGCAGCTATCTAACAGAACGGTTGTCTATGTGTGCACTCAACTTCCATAGTTAAACCCGTGTGTGGATTCAGCAGTCTGCAAACACTTTCTCTGCAGAGTCCCAAAACAGGCGTTTTCAGCCCATTACCGGCATATGGAAGAAACAGCAGTAAGCACAGGGAAATATCTGCTTCTAAATCCAAAACGCAGCTATCTAACAGAATGGTTGTCAATGTGTGCACTCAACTTCCAGAGTTAAACCCGTGTGTGGATTCCGCAGTCTGCAAACACTTTCTCTGCAGAGTCCCAAAACAGGCGTTTTCAGCCCATTACCGGCATATGGAAGAAACAGCAGTAAGCACAGGGAAATATCTGCTTCTAAATCCAAAATGCAGCTATCTAACAGAACGGTTGTCAATGTGTGCACTCAACTTCCAGAGTTAAAACCGTGTGTGGATTCAGCAGTCTGCAAACACTTTCTCTGCAGAGTCCCAAAACAGGCGTTTTCAGCCCATTACCGGCATATGGAAGAAACAGCAGTAAGCACAGGGAAATATCTGCTTCTAAATCTAAAACGCAGCTATCTAACAGAACGTTTGTCAATGTGTGCACTCAACTTCCAGAGTTAAACCCGTGTGTGGATTCAGCAGTCTGCAAACACTTTCTCTACAGAGTCCCAAAACAGGCGTTTTCAGCCCATTACCGGCATATGGAAGAAACAGCAGTAAGCACAGGGAAATATCTGCTTCTAAATCCAAAACGCAGCTATCTAACAGAACGTTTGTCAATGTGTGCACTCAACTTCCAGAGTTAAACCCGTGTGTGGATTCAGCAGTCTGCAAACACTTTCTCTGCAGAGTCCCAAAACAGGCGTTTTCAGCCCATTACCGGCATATGGAAGAAACAACAGTAAGCACAGGGAAATATCTGCTTCTAAATCCAAAACGCAGCTATCTAACAGAACGGTTATCAATGTGTTCACTCAACTTCCAGAGTTAAAGCCGTGTGTTGATTCAGCAGTCTGCAAACACTTTCTCTGCAGAGTCCCAAAACAGGCGTTTTCAGCCCATTACCGGCATATGGAAGAAACAACAGAAAGCACAGGGAAATACCTGCTTCTAAATCCAAAACGCATCTATCTAACAGAACGGTTGTCAATGTGTGCACTCAACTTCCAGAGTTAAATCCGTGTGTGGATTCAGCAGTCTGCAAACACTTTCTCTGCAGAGTCCCAAAACAGGCGTTTTCAGTCCATTACCGGCATATGGAAGAAAATGCAGTAAGCACAGGGAAATATCTGCTTCTAAATCTAAAACGCAGCTATCTAACAGAACGTTTGTCAATGTGTGCACTCAACTTCCAGAGTTAAACCCGTGTGTGGATTCAGCAGTCTGCAAACACTTTCTCTGCAGAGTCCCAAAACAGGCGTTTTCAGCCCATTACCGGCATATGGAAGAAACAACATTAAGCACAGGGAAATACCTGCTTCTAAATCCAAAACGCAGCTATCTAACAGAACGGTTGTCAATGTGTGCACTCAACTTCCATAGTTAAACCCGTGTGTGGATTCAGCAGTCTGCAAACACTTTCTCTGCAGAGTCCCAAAACAGGCGTTTTCAGCCCATTACCGGCATATGGAAGAAACAGCAGTAAGCACAGGGAAATATCTGCATCTAAATCTAAAACGCAGCTATCTAACAGAACGGTTGTCAATGTGTGCACTCAACTTCCAGAGTTAAACCCGTGTGTGGATTCAGCAGTCTGCAAACACTTTCTCTGCAGAGTCCCAAACAGGCGCTTTCAGCCCATTACTGGCATATGGAAGAAACAACAGTAAGCACAGGGAAATACCTGCTTCTAAATCCAAAACGCAGCTATCTAACAGAACGGTTGTCAATGTGTGCACTCAACTTCCATAGTTAAACCCGTGTGTGGATTCAGCAGTCTGCAAACACTTTCTCTGCAGAGTCCCAAAACAGGCGTTTTCAGCCCATTACCAGCATATGGAAGAAACAACAGTAAGCACAGGGAAATACCTGCTTCTAAATCCAAAACGCAGCTATCTAACAGAACGGTTGTCAATGTGTGCACTAAACTTCCAGAGTTAAACCCGTGTGTGGATTCAGCAGTCTGCAAACACTTTCTCTGCAGAGTCCCAAAACAGGCGTTTTCAGCCCATTACCGGCATATGGAAGAAACAACAGTAAGCACAGGGAAATACCTGCTTCTAAATCCAAAACGCAGCTATCTAACAGAACGGTTGTCAATGTGTGCACTAAACTTCCAGAGTTAATCCCGTGTGTGGATTCAGCAGTCTGCAAACACTTTCTCTGCAGAGTCCCAAAACAGGCGTTTTCAGCCCATTACCGGCATATGGAAGAAACAGCAGTAAGCACAGGGAAATATCTGCTTCTAAATCCAAAACGCAGCTATCTAACAGAACGGTTGTCAATGTGTGCAATCAACTTCCAGAGTTAAACCCGTGTGTGGATTCCGCAGTCTGCATACACTTTCTCTGCAGAGTCCCAAAACAGGCGTTTTCAGCCCATTACCGGCATATGGAAGAAACAGCAGTAAGCACAGGGAAATATCTGGTCCTAAATCCAAAACGCAGCTATCTAATAGAACGGTTGTCAATGTGTGCACTCAAATTCCAGAGTTAAACCCGTGTGTGGATTCAGCAGTCTGCAAACACTTTCTCTGCAGAGTCCCAAAACAGGCGTTTTCAGCCCATTACCGGCATATGGAAGAAACAGCAGTAAGCACAGGGAAATATCTGCTTCTAAATCCAAAACGCAGCTATCTAACAGAGCGGTTGTCAATGTGTGCACTCAACTTCCAGAATTAAACCCGTGTGTGGATTCCGCAGTCTGCAATCACGTTCTCTGCAGAGTCCCAAAACAGGCGTTTTCAGCCCATTACCGGCATATGGAAGAAACAGCAGTAAGCACAGGGAAATATCTGCTTCTAAATCAAAAACGCAGCTATCTAACAGAACGGTTGTCAATGTGTGCACTCAACTTCCAGAGTTAAACCCGTGTGTGGATTCAGCAGTCTGCAAACACTTTCTCTACAGAGTCCCAAAACAGGCGTTTTCAGCCCATTACCGGCATATGGAAGAAACAGCAGTAAGCACAGGGAAATATCTGCTTCTAAATTCAAAACGCAGCTATCTAACAGAACGGTTGTCAATGTGTGCACTCAACTTCCAGAATTAAACACGTGTGTGGATTCAGCAGTCTGCAAACACTTTCTCTGCAGAGTCCCAAAACAGGCGTTTTCAGCCCATTACCGGCATATGGAAGAAACAACAGTAAGCACAGGGAAATACCTGCTTCTAAATCCAAAACGCAGCTATCTAACAGAACGGTTGTCAATGTGTGCACTCAACTTCCATAGTGAAACCCGTGTGTGGATTCAGCAGTCTGCAAACACTTTCTCTGCAGGGTCCCAAAACAGGCGTTTTCAGCCCATTACCGGCATATGGAAGAAACAGCAGTAAGCACAGGGAAATATCTGCTTCTAAATCCAAAACGCAGCTATCTAACAGAACGGTTGTCAATGTGTGCACTCAACTTCCAGAGCTAAACCCGTGTGTGGATTCAGCAGTATGCAAACACTCTCTCTACAGAGTCCCAAAACAGGCGTTTTCAGCCCATTACCGGCATATGGAAGAAACAGCAGTAAGCACAGGGAAATATCTGCTTCTAAATCCAAAACGCAGCTATCTAACAGAACGGTTGTCAATGTGTGCACTCAACTTCCAGAATTAAACCCGTGTGTGGATTCAGCAGTCTGCAAACACTCTCTCTGCAGAGTCCCAAAACAGGCGTTTTCAGCCCATTACCGGCATATGGAAGAAACAGCAGTAAGCACAGGGAAATTTCTGCTTCTAAATCCAAAACGCAGCTATGTAACAGAACGGTTGTCAATGTGTGCACTCAACTTCCAGAATAAAACCCGTGTGTGGATTCAGCAGTCTGCAAACACTTTCTCTGCAGAGTCCCAAAACAGGCGTTTTCAGCCCTTTACCGGCATATGGAAGAAAATGCAGTAAGCACAGGGAAATATCCGCTTCTAAATCCAAAACGCAGCTATCTAACAGAACGGTTGTCAATGTGTGCACTCAACTTCCAGAGTTAAACCCGTGTGTGGATTCCGCAGTCTGTAAACACTTTCTCTGCAGAGTCCCAAAGCAGGCGTTTTCAGCCCATTACCGGCATATGGAAGAAACAGCAGTAAGCACAGGGAAATATCTGCTTCTAAATCCAAAACGCAGCTATCTAACAGAACGGTTGTCAATGTGTGCACTCAACTTCCAGAGTTAAACCCGTGTGTGGAATCAGCAGTCTGCAAACACTTTCTCTGCAGAGTCCCAAAACAGGCGTTTTCAGCCCATTACCGGCATATGGAAGAATCAACAGTAAGCACAGGGAAATACCTGCTTCTAAATCCAAAACGCAGCTATCTAACAGAACGGTTGTCAATGTGTGCACTCAACTTCCAGAGTTAAACCCGTGTGTGGATTCAGCAGTCTGCAAACACTTTCTCTGCAGAGTCCCAAAACAGGCGTTTTCAGTCCATTACCGGCATATGGAAGAAAATTCAGTAAGCACAGGGAAATATCTGCTTCTAAATCTAAAACGCAGCTATCTAACAGAACGTTTGTCAATGTGTGCACTCAACTTCCAGAGTTAAACCCGTGTGTGGATTCAGCAGTCTGCAAACACTTTCTCTGCAGAGTCCCAAAACAGGCGTTTTCAGCCCATTACCGGCATATGGAAGAAACAACATTAAGCACAGGGAAATACCTGCTTCTAAATCCAAAACGCAGCTATCTAACAGAACGGTTGTCAATGTGTGCACTCAACTTCCATAGTTAAACCCGTGTGTGGATTCAGCAGTCTGCAAACACTTTCTCTGCAGAGTCCCAAAACAGGCGTTTTCAGCCCATTACGGGCATATGGAAGAAACAGCAGTAAGCACAGGGAAATATCTGCTTCTAAATCCAAAACGCATCTATCTAACAGAACGGTTGTCAATGTGTGCACTCAACTTCCAGAGTTAAATCCGTGTGTGGATTCAGCAGTCTGCAAACACTTTCTCTGCAGAGTCCCAAAACAGGCGTTTTCAGTCCATTACCGGCATATGGAAGAAAATGCAGTAAGCACAGGGAAATATCTGCTTCTAAATCTAAAACGCAGCTATCTAACAGAACGTTTGTCAATGTGTGCACTCAACTTCCAGAGTTAAACCCGTGTGTGGATTCAGCAGTCTGCAAACACTTTCTCTGCAGAGTCCCAAAACAGGCGTTTTCAGCCCATTACCGGCATATGGAAGAAACAACATTAAGCACAGGGAAATACCTGCTTCTAAATCCAAAACGCAGCTATCTAACAGAACGGTTGTCAATGTGTGCACTCAAATTCCATAGTTAAACCCGTGTGTGGATTCAGCAGTCTGCAAACACTTTCTCTGCAGAGTCCCAAAACAGGCGTTTTCAGCCCATTACCGGCATATGGAAGAAACAGCAGTAAGCACAGGGAAATATCTGCTTCTAAATCCAAAACGCAGCTATCTAACAGAACGGTTGTCAATGTGTGCACTCAACTTCCAGAATTAAACCCGTGTGTGGATTCAGCAGTCTGCAAACACTTTCTCTGCAGAGTCCCAAAACAGGCGTTTTCAGCCCATTACCGGCATATGGAAGAAACAGCAGTAAGCACAGGGAAATATCTGCTTCTAAATCTAAAACGCAGCTATCTAACAGAACGGTTGTCAATGTGTGCACTCAACTTCCAGAGTTAAACCCGTGTGTGGATTCAGCAGTCTGCAAACACTTTCTCTGCAGAGTCCCAAACAGGCGCTTTCAGCCCATTACTGGCATATGGAAGAAACAACAGTAAGCACAGGGAAATACCTGCTTCTAAATCCAAAACGCAGCTATCTAACAGAACGGTTGTCAATGTGTGCACTCAACTTCCATAGTTAAACCCGTGTGTGGATTCAGCAGTCTGCAAACACTTTCTCTGCAGAGTCCCAAAACAGGCGTTTTCAGCCCATTACCAGCATATGGAAGAAACAACAGTAAGCACAGGGAAATACCTGCTTCTAAATCCAAAACGCAGCTATCTAACAGAACGGTTGTCAATGTGTGCACTAAACTTCCAGAGTTAAACCCGTGTGTGGATTCAGCAGTCTGCAAACACTTTCTCTGCAGAGTCCCAAAACAGGCGTTTTCAGCCCATTACCGGCATATGGAAGAAACAACAGTAAGCACAGGGAAATACCTGCTTCTAAATCCAAAACGCAGCTATCTAACAGAACGGTTGTCAATGTGTGCACTAAACTTCCAGAGTTAATCCCGTGTGTGGATTCAGCAGTCTGCAAACACTTTCTCTGCAGAGTCCCAAAACAGGCGTTTTCAGCCCATTACCGGCATATGGAAGAAACAGCAGTAAGCACAGGGAAATATCTGCTTCTAAATCCAAAACGCAGCTATCTAACAGAACGGTTGTCAATGTGTGCAATCAACTTCCAGAGTTAAACCCGTGTGTGGATTCCGCAGTCTGCATACACTTTCTCTGCAGAGTCCCAAAACAGGCGTTTTCAGCCCATTACCGGCATATGGAAGAAACAGCAGTAAGCACAGGGAAATATCTGGTCCTAAATCCAAAACGCAGCTATCTAACAGAACGGTTGTCAATGTGTGCACTCAAATTCCAGAGTTAAACCCGTGTGTGGATTCAGCAGTCTGCAAACACTTTCTCTGCAGAGTCCCAAAACAGGCGTTTTCAGCCCATTACCGGCATATGGAAGAAACAGCAGTAAGCACAGGGAAATATCTGCTTCTAAATCAAAAACGCAGCTATCTAACAGAACGGTTGTCAATGTGTGCACTCAACTTCCAGAGTTAAACCCGTGTGTGGATTCAGCAGTCTGCAAACACTTTCTCTACAGAGTCCCAAAACAGGCGTTTTCAGCCCATTACCGGCATATGGAAGAAACAGCAGTAAGCACAGGGAAATATCTGCTTCTAAATTCAAAACGCAGCTATCTAACAGAACGGTTGTCAATGTGTGCACTCAACTTCCAGAATTAAACACGTGTGTGGATTCAGCAGTCTGCAAACACTTTCTCTGCAGAGTCCCAAAACAGGCGTTTTCAGCCCATTACCGGCATATGGAAGAAACAACAGTAAGCACAGGGAAATACCTGCTTCTAAATCCAAAACGCAGCTATCTAACAGAACGGTTGTCAATGTGTGCACTCAACTTCCATAGTGAAACCCGTGTGTGGATTCAGCAGTCTGCAAACACTTTCTCTGCAGGGTCCCAAAACAGGCGTTTTCAGCCCATTACCGGCATATGGAAGAAACAGCAGTAAGCACAGGGAAATATCTGCTTCTAAATCCAAAACGCAGCTATCTAACAGAACGGTTGTCAATGTGTGCACTCAACTTCCAGAGCAAAACCCGTGTGTGGATTCAGCAGTATGCAAACACTTTCTCTACAGAGTCCCAAAACAGGCGTTTTCAGCCCATTACCGGCATATGGAAGAAACAGCAGTAAGCACAGGGAAATATCTGCTTCTAAATCCAAAACGCAGCTATCTAACAGAACGGTTGTCAATGTGTGCACTCAACTTCCAGAATTAAACCCGTGTGTGGATTCAGCAGTCTGCAAACACTCTCTCTGCAGAGTCCCAAAACAGGCGTTTTCAGCCCATTACCGGCATATGGAAGAAACAGCAGTAAGCACAGGGAAATATCTGCTTCTAAATCCAAAACGCAGCTATCTAACAGAACGGTTGTCAATGTGTGCACTCAACTTCCAGTGTTAAACCCGTGTGTGGCTTCCGCAGTCTGCAAACACTTTCTCTGCAGAGTCCCAAAACAGGCGTTTTCAGCCCATTACCGGCATATGGAAGTAACAGCAGTAAGCACAGGGAAATTTCTGCTTCTAAATCCAAAACGCAGCTATCTAACAGAACGGTTGTCATTGTGTGCACTCAACTTCCAGAATTAAACCCGTGTGTGGATTCAGCAGTCTGCAAACACTTTCTCTGCAGAGTCCCAAAACAGGCGTTTTCAGCCCTTTACCGGCATATGGAAGAAAATGCAGTAAGCACAGGGAAATATCCGCTTCTAAATCCAAAACGCAGCTATCTAACAGAACGGTTGTCAATGTGTGCACTCAACTTCCAGAGTTAAACCCGAGTGTGGATTCCGGAGTCTGCATACACTTTCTCTGCAGAGTCCCAAAACAGGCGTTTTCAGCCCATTACCGGCATATGGAAGAATCAACAGTAAGCACAGGGAAATACCTGCTTCTAAATCCAAAACGCAGCTATCTAACAGAACGGTTGTCAATGTGTGCACTCAACTTCCAGAGTTAAACCCGTGTGTGGATTCAGCAGTCTGCAAACACTTTCTCTGCAGAGTCCCAAAACAGGCGTTTTCAGTCCATTACCGGCATATGGAAGAAAATTCAGTAAGCACAGGGAAATATCTGCTTCTAAATCTAAAACGCAGCTATCTAACAGAACGTTTGTCAATGTGTGCACTCAACTTCCAGAGTTAAACCCGTGTGTGGATTCAGCAGTCTGCAAACACTTTCTCTGCAGAGTCCCAAAACAGGCGTTTTCAGCCCATTACCGGCATATGGAAGAAACAACATTAAGCTCAGGGAAATACCTGCTTCTAAATCCAAAACGCAGCTATCTAACAGAACGGTTGTCAATGTGTGCACTCAACTTCCATAGTTAAACCCGTGTGTGGATTCAGCAGTCTGCAAACACTTTCTCTGCAGAGTCCCAAAACAGGCGTTTTCAGCCCATTACGGGCATATGGAAGAAACAGCAGTAAGCACAGGGAAATATCTGCTTCTAAATCCAAAACGCAGCTATCTAACAGAACGGTTGTCAATGTGTGCACTCAACTTCTAGAATTAAACCCGTGTGTGGATTCAGCAGTCTGCAAACACTTTCTCTGCAGAGTCCCAAAACAGGCGTTTTCAGCCCAATACCGGCATATGGAAGAAACAGCAGTAAGCACAGGGAAATATCTGCTTCTAAATCTAAAACGCAGCTATCTAACAGAACGGTTGTCAATGTGTGCACTCAACTTCCAGAGTTAAACCCGTGTGTGGATTCAGCAGTCTGCAAACACTTTCTCTGCAGAGTCCCAAACAGGCGCTTTCAGCCCATTACTGGCATATGGAAGAAACAACAGTAAGCACAGGGAAATACCTGCTTCTAAATCCAAAACGCAGCTATCTAACAGAACGGTTGTCAATGTGTGCACTCAACTTCCATAGTTAAACCCGTGTGTGGATTCAGCAGTCTGCAAACACTTCCTCTGCAGAGTCCCAAAACAGGCGTTTTCAGCCCATTACCGGCATAAGGAAGAAACAGCAGTAAGCACAGGGAAATATCTGCTTCTAAATCCAAAACGCAGCTGTCTAACAGAACGATTGTCAATGTGTGCACTCAACTTCCAGAGTTAAACCCGTGTGTGGATTCCGCAGTCTGCATACACTTTCTCTGCAGAGTCCCAAAACAGGCGTTTTCAGCCCATTACCGGCATATGGAAGAAACAGCAGTAAGCACAGGGAAATATCTGGTTCTAAATCCAAAACGCAGCTATCTAACAGAACGGTTGTCAATGTGTGCACTCAACTTCCAGAGTTAAACCCGTGTGTGGATTCAGCCGTCTGCAAACACTTTGTCTGCAGAGTCCCAAAACAGGCGTTTTCAGCCCATTACCGGCATATGGAAGAATCAGCAGTAAGCACAGGGAAATATCTGCTTCTAAATCCAAAACGCAGCTATCTAACAGAACGGTTGTCAATGTGTGCACTCAACTTCCAGAATTAAACCCGTGTGTGGATTCTGCAGTCTCCAAACACTTTCTCTGCAGAGTCCCAAAACAGGCGTTTTCAGCCAATTTCCGGCATATGGAAGGAAATGCAGTAAGCACAGGGTAATATCTGCTTCTAAATCCAAAACGCAGCTATCTAACAGAACGGTTGTCAATGTGTGCACTCAACTTCCAGAGTTAAACCCGTGTGTGGATTCAGCAGTCTGCAAACACTTTCTCTGCAGAGTCCCAAAACAGGCGTTTTCAGCCCATTACGGGCATATGGAAGAAACAGCAGTAAGCACAGGGAAATATCTGCTTCTAAATCCAAAACGCAGCTATCTAACAGAACGGTTGTCAATGTGTGCACTCAACTTCCAGAGTTAAACCCGTGTGTGGATTCAGCAGTCTGCAAACACTTTCTCTGCAGAGTCCCAAACAGGCGCTTTCAGCCCATTACCGGCATATGGAAGAAACAACAGTAAGCACGGGGAAATACCTGCTTCTAAATCCAAAACGCAGCTATCTAACAGAACGGTTGTCAATGTGTGCACTCAACTTCCAGAGTTAAACCCGTGTGTGGATTCAGCAGTCTGCAAACACTTTCTCTGCAGAGTCCCAAAACAGGCGTTTTCAGCATATTACCGGCATATGGAAGAAAATGCAGTAAGCACAGGGAAATATCTGCTTCTAAATCCAAAACGCAGCTATCTAACAGAACGGTTGTCAATGTGTGCACTCAACTTCCATAGTTAAACCCGTGTGGGGATTCAGCAGTCTGCAAACACTTTCTCTGCAGAGTCCCAAAACAGGCGTTTTCAGCCCATTACTGGCATATGGAAGAAACAGCAGTTAGCACAGGGAAATATCTGCTTCTAAATCCAAAACGCAGCTATCTAACAGAACGGTTGTCAATGTGTGCACTCAACTTCCAGAGTTAAACCCGAGTGTGGAATCCGGAGTCTGCATACACTTTCTCTGCAGAGTCCCAAAACAGGCGTTTTCAGCCCATTACCGGCATATGGAAGAAACAGCAGTAAGCACAGGGAAATATCTGGTTCTAAATCCAAAACGCAGCTATCTAACAGAACGGTTGTCAATGTGTGCACTCAACTTCCAGAGTTAAACCCGTGTGTGGATTCAGCAGTCTGCAAACACTTTCTCTGCAGAGTCCCAAAACAGGCATTTTCAGCCCATTACCGGCATATGGAAGAAACAGCAGGAAGCACAGGGAAATATCTGCTTCTAAATCCAAAGTGCAGCTATCTAACAGAACGGTTGTCAATGTGTGCACTCAACTTCCAGAATTAAACCCGTGTGTGGATTCTGCAGTCTCCAAACACTTTCTCTGCAGAGTCCCAAAACAGGCGTTTTCAGCCCATTTCCGGCATATGGAAGAAAATGCAGTAAGCACAGGGTAATATCTGCTTCTAAATCCAAAACGCAGCTATCTAACAGAACGGTTGTCAATGTGTGCACTCAACTTCCAGAGTTAAACCCGTGTGTGGATTCAGCAGTCTGCAAACACTTTCTCTGCAGAGTCCCAAAACAGGCGTTTTCAGCCCATTACGGGCATATGGAAGAAACAGCAGTAAGCACAGGGAAATATCTGCTTCTAAATCCAAAACGCAGCTATCTAACAGAACGGTTGTCAATGTGTGCACTCAACTTCCAGAGTTAAACCCGTGTGTGGATTCAGCAGTCTGCAAACACTTTCTCTGCAGAGTCCCAAACAGGCGCATTCAGCCCATTACCGGCATATGGAAGAAACAACAGTAAGCACAGGGAAATACCTGCTTCTAAATCCAAAACGCAGCTATCTAACAGAACGGTTGTCAATGTGTGCACTCAACTTCCAGAGTTAAACCCGTGTGTGGATTCAGCAGTCTGCAAACACTTTCTCTGCAGAGTCCCAAAACAGGCGGTTTCTGCATATTACCGGCATATGGAAGAAAATGCAGTAAGCACAGGGAAATACCTGCTTCTAAATCCAAAACGCAGCTATCTGACAGAAAGGTTGTCAATGTGTGCACTAAACTTCCAGAGTTAATCCCGTGTGTGGATTCAGCAGTCTGCAAACACTTTCTCTGCAGAGTCCCAAAACAGGCGTTTTCAGCCCATTACCGGCATATGGAAAAAACAGCAGTAAGCACAGGGAAATATCTGCTTCTAAATCCAAAACGCAGCTGTCTAACAGAAGGATTGTCAATGTGTGCACTCAACTACCAGAGTTAAACCCGTGTGTGGATTCCGCAGTCTGCATACACTTTCTCTGCAGAGTCCCAAAACAGGCGTTTTCAGCCCATTACCGGCATATGGAAGAAACAGCAGTAAGCACAGGGAAATATCTGGTTCTAAATCCAAAACGCAGCTATCTAACAGAACGGTTGTCAATGTGTGCACTCAACTTCCAGAATTAAACACGTGTGTGGATTCTGCAGTCTCCAAACACTTTCTCTGCAGAGTCCCAAAACAGGCGTTTTCAGCCCATTTCCGGCATATGGAAGAAAATGCAGTAAGCACAGGGTAATATCTGCTTCTAAATCCAAAACGCAGCTATCTAACAGAACGGTTGTCAATGTGTGCACTCAACTTCCAGAGTTAAACCCGTGTGTGGATTCAGCAGTCTGCAAACACTTTCTATGCAGAGTCCCAAAACAGGCGTTTTCAGCCCATTACGGGCATATGGAAGAAAATGCAGTAAGCACAGGGAAATATCTGCTTCTAAATCCAAAACGCAGCTATCTAACAGAACGGTTGTCAATGTGTGCACTCAACTTCCAGAGTTAAACCCGTGTGTGGATTCAGCAGTCTGCAAACACTTTCTCTGCAGAGTCCCAAACAGGCGCTTTCAGCCCATTACCGGCATATGGAAGAAACAACAGTAAGCACAGGGAAATACCTGCTTCTAAATCCAAAACGCAGCTATCTAAAAGAACGGTTGTCAATGTGTGCACTCAACTTCCAGAGTTAAACCCGTGTGTGGATTCAGCAGTCTGCAAACACTTTCTATGCAGAGTCCCAAAACAGGCGGTTTCTGCATATTACCGGCATATGGAAGAAAATGCAGTAAGCACAGGGAAATATCTGCTTCTAAATCCAAAACGCAGCTATCTAACAGAACGGTTGTCAATGTGTGCACTCAACTTCCATAGTTAAACCCGTGTGGGGATTCAGCAGTCTGCAAACACTTTCTCTGCAGAGTCCCAAAACAGGCGTTTTCAGCCCATTACTGGCATATGGAAGAAACAGCAGTTAGCACAGGGAAATATCTGCTTCTAAATCCAAAACGCAGCTATCTAACAGAACGGATGTCAATGTGTGCACTCAACTTCCAGAGTTAAACCCGAGTGTGGAATCCGGAGTCTGCATACACTTTCTCTGCAGAGTCCCAAAACAGGCGTTTTCAGCCCATTACCGGCATATGGAAGAAACAGCAGTAAGCACAGGGAAATATCTGTTTCTAAATCCAAAACGCAGCTATCTAACAGAACGGTTGTCAATGTGTGCACTCAACTTCCAGAGTTAAACCCGTGTGTGGATTCAGCAGTCTGCAAACACTTTCTCTGCAGAGTCCCAAAACAGGCATTTTCAGCCCATTACCGGCATATGGAAGAAACAGCAGGAAGCACAGGGAAATATCTGCTTCTAAATCCAAAGTGCAGCTATCTAACAGAACGGTTGTCAATGTGTGCACTCAACTTCCAGAGTTAAACCTGTGTGTGGATTCTGCAGTCTGCAAACACTTTCTCTGCAGAGTCCCAAAACAGGCGTTTTCAGCCCTTTACCGGCATATGGAAGAAACAGCAGTAAGCACAGGGAAATATCTGCTTCTAAATCCAAAACGCTGCTATCTAACAGAACGGTTGTCAATGTGTGCACTCAACTTCCAGAGTTAAACCCGAGTGTGGATTCCGGAGTCTGCATACACTTTCTCTGCAGAGTCCCAAAACAGGCGTTTTCAGCCCAGTACCGGCATATGGAAGAAACAGCAGTAAGCACAGGGAAATATCTGCTTCTAAATCCAAAACGCAGCTATCTAACAGAACGGTTGTCAATGTGTGCACTCAACTTCCAGAGTTAAACCCGTGTGTGGATTCAGCAGTCTGCAAACACTTTCTCTGCAGAGTCCCAAAACAGGCATTTTCAGCCCATTACCGGCATGTGGAAGAAACAGCAGGAAGCACAGGGAAATATCTGCTTCTAAATCCAAAGTGCAGCTATCTAACAGAACGGTTGTCAATGTGTGCACTCAACTTCCAGAGTTAAACCTGTGTGTGGATTCAGCAGTCTGCAAACACTTTCTCTGCAGAGTCCCAAAACAGGCGTTTTCAGCCCATTACCGGCATATGGAAGAAACAGCAGTAAGCACAGGGAAATATCTGCTTCTAAATCCAAAACGCAGCTATCTAACAGAACGGTTGTCAATGTGTGCACTCAACTTCCAGAGTTAAACCCGTGTGTGGATTCCGCAGTCTGCAAACACTTTCTCTGCAGAGTCCCAAAACAGGCGTTTTCAGCCCATTACCGGCATATGGAAGAAACAGCAGTAAGCACAGGGAAATATCTGCTTCTAAATCCAAAACGCAGCTATCTAACAGAACGGTTGTCAATGTGTGCACTCAACTTCCAGAGTTAAACCCGTGTGTGGATTCAGCAGTCTGCAAACACTTTCTCTACAGAGTCCCAAAACAGGCGTTTTCAGCCCTTTACCGGCATATGGAAGAAACACCAGTAAGCACAGGGAAATATCTGCTTCTAAATCCAAAACGCAGCTATCTAACAGAACGGTTGTCAATGTGTGCACTCAACTTCCAGAATTAAACCCGTGTGTGGATTCAGCAGTCTGCAAACACTTTCTCTGCAGAGTCCCAAAACAGGCGTTTTCAGCCCATTACCGGCATATGGAAGAAACAGCAGTAAGCACAGGGAAATATCTGCTTCTAAATCCAAAACGCAGCTATCTAACAGAACGGTTGTCAATGTGTGCACTCAACTTCCAGAGTTAAACCCGTGTGTGGATTCAGCCGTCTGCAAACACTTTCTCTGCAGAGTCCCAAAACAGGCGTTTTCAGCCCATTACCGGCCTAAGGAAGAAACAACAGTAAGCACAGGGAAATACCTGCTTCTAAATCCAAAACGCAGCTATCTGACAGAAAGGTTGTCAATGTGTGCACTAAACTTCCAGAGTTAATCCCGTGTGTGGATTCAGCAGTCTGCAAACACTTTCTCTGCAGAGTCCCAAAACAGGCGTTTTCAGCCCATTACCGGCATATGGAAGAAACAGCAGTAAGCACAGGGAAATATCTGCTTCTAAATCCAAAACGCAGCTATCTAACAGAACGGTTGTCAATGTGTGCAATCAACTTCCAGAGTTAAACCCGAGTGTGGATTCCGCAGTCTGCATACACTTTCTCTGCAGAGTCCCAAAACAGGCGTTTTCAGCCCATTACCGGCATATGGAAGAAACAGCAGTAAGCACAGGGAAATATCTGGTCCAAAATCCAAAACGCAGCTATCTAACAGAACGGTTGTCAATGTGTGCACTCAACTTCCAGAGTTAAACCCGTGTGTGGATTCAGCAGTCTGCAAACACTTTCTCTGCAGAGTCCCAAAACAGGCGTTTTCAGTCCATTACCGGCATATGGAAGAAACAGCAGTAAGCACAGGGAAATATTTGCTTCTAAATCCAAAACGCAGCTATCTAACAGAACGGTTGTCAATGTGTGCACTCAACTTCCAGAATTAAACCCGTGTGTGGATTCCGCAGTCTGCAAACACTTTCTCTGCAGAGTCCCGAAACAGGCGTTTTCAGCCCATTACCGGCATATGGAAGAAACAGCAGTAAGCACAGGGAAATATCTGCTTCTAAATCCAAAACGCAGCTATCTAACAGAACGGTTGTCAATGTGTGCACTCAACTTCCAGAGTTAAACCCGTGTGTGGATTCCGCAGTCTGCAAACACTTTCTCTAACAGAGTCCCAAAACAGGCGTTTTCACCCCATTTCCGGCCTATGGAAGAAACAGCAGTAAGCACAGGGAAATATCTGCTTCTAAATTCAAAACGCAGCTATCTAACAGAACGGTTGTCAATGTGTGCACTCAACTTCCAGAATTAAACACGTGTGTGGATTCAGCAGTCTGCAAACACTTTCTCTGCAGAGTCCCAAAACAGGCGTTTTCAGCCCATTACCGGCATATGGAAGAAACAACAGTAAGCACAGGGAAATACCTGCTTCTAAATCCAAAACGCAGCTATCTAACAGAACGGTTGTCAATGTGTGCACTCAACTTCCATAGTTAAACCCGTGTGTGGATTCAGCAGTCTGCAAACACTTTCTCTGCAGGGTCCCAAAACAGGCGTTTTCAGCCCATTACCGGCATATGGAAGAAACAGCAGTAAGCACAGGGAAATATCTGCTTCTAAATCCAAAACGCAGCTATCTAACAGAACGGTTGTCAATGTGTGCACTCAACTTCCATAATTAAACCCGTGTGTGGATTCAGCAGTCTGCAAACACTCTCTCTGCAGAGTCCCAAAACAGGCGTTTTCAGCCCATTACCGGCATATGGAAGAAACAGCAGTAAGCACAGGGAAATATCTGCTTCTAAATCCAAAACGCAGCTATCTAACAGAACGGTTGTCAATGTGTGCACTCAACTTCCAGTGTTAAACCCGTGTGTGGATTCCGCAGTTTGCAAACACTTTCTCTGCAGAGTCCCAAAACAGGCGTTTTCATCCCATTACCGGCATATGGAAGTAACAGCAGTAAGCACAGGGAAATTTCTGCTTCTAAATCCAAAACGCAGCTATCTAACAGAACGGTTGTCAATGTGTGCACTCAACTTCCAGAATTAAACCCGTGTGTGGATTCAGCAGTCTGCAAACACTGTCTCTGCAGAGTCCGAAAACAGGCGTTTTCAGCCCTTTACCGGCATATGGAAGAAAATGCAGTAAGCACAGGGAAATATCCGCTTCTAAATCCAAAACGCAGCTATCTAACAGAACGGTTGTCAATGTGTGCACTCAACTTCCGGAGTTAAACCCGTGTGTGGATTCCGCAGTCTGTAAACACTTTCTCTGCAGAGTCCCAAAACAGGCGTTTTCAGCCCGTTACCGGCATATGGAAGAAACAGCAGTAAGCACAGGGAAATATCTGCTTCGAAATCCAAAACGCATCTTTCTAACAGAACGGTTGTCAATGTGTGCACTCAACTTCCAGAGTTAAACCCGTGTGTGGATTCAGCAGTCTGCAAACACTTTCTCTGCAGAGTCCCAAAACAGGCGTTTTCAGCCCATTACCGGCATATGGAAGAAACAACAGTAAGCACACGGAAATACCTGCTTCTAAATCCAAAACGCAGCTATCTAACAGAACGGTTGTCAATGTGTGCACTCAACTTCCATAGTTAAACCCGTGTGTGGATTCAGCAGTCTGCAAACACTTTCTCTGCAGAGTCCCAAAACAGACGTTTTCAGCCCATTACTGGCATATGGAAGAAAATGCAGTAAGAACAGGGAAATATGTGCTTCTAAATCTAAAACGCAGCTATCTAACAGAACGGTTGTCAATGTGTGCACTCAACTTCCAGAGTTAAACCCGTGTGTGGATTCAGCAGTCTGCAAACACTTTCTCTGCAGAGTCCCAAAACAGGCGTTTTCAGCCCATTACCGGCATATGGAAGAAACAGCAGTAAGCACAGGGAAATATCTGCTTCTAAATCTAAAACGCAGCTATCTAACAGAACGTTTGTCAATGTGTGCACTCAACTTCCAGAGTTAAACCCGTGTGTGGATTCAGCAGTCTGCAAACACTTTCTCTGCAGAGTCCGAAAACAGGCGTTTTCAGCCCATTACCGGCATATGGAAGAAACAATATTAAGCACAGGGAAATACCTGCTTCTAAATCCAAAACGCAGCTATCTAACAGAACGGTTGTCAATGTGTGCACTCAACTTCCATAGTTAAACCCGTGTGTGGATTCAGCAGTCTGCAAACACTTTCTCTGCAGAGTCCCAAAACAGGCGTTTTCAGCCCATTACCGGCATATGGAAGAAACAGCAGTAAGCACAGGGAAATATCTGCTTCTAAATCCAAAACGCAGCTATCTAACAGAATGGTTGTCAATGTGTGCACTCAACTTCCAGAGTTAAACCCGTGTGTGGATTCCGCAGTCTGCAAAAACACTTTCTCTGCAGAGTCCCAAAACAGGCGTTTTCAGCCCATTACCGGCATATGGAAGAAACAGCAGTAAGCACAGGGAAATATCTGCTTCTAAATCCAAAATGCAGCTATCTAACAGAACGGTTGTCAATGTGTGCACTCAACTTCCAGAGTTAAACCCGTGTGTGGATTCAGCAGTCTGCAAACACTTTCTCTGCAGAGTCCCAAAACAGGCGGTTTCAGCCCATTACCGGCATATGGAAGAAACAAGAGTAAGCACAGGGAAATACCTGCTTCTAAATCCAAAACGCAGCTATCTAACAGAACGGTTGTCAATGTGTGCACTCTACTTCCATAGTTAAACCCGTGTGTGGATTCAGCAGTCTGCAAACACTTTCTCTGCAGAGTCCCAAAACAGGCGTTTTCAGCCCATTACCGGCATATGGAAGAAACAGCAGTAAGCACAGGGAAATATCTGCTTCTAAATCCAAAACGCAGCTATCTAACAGAACGGTTGTCAATGTGTGCACTCAACTTCCAGAGATAAATCCGAGTGTGGATTCCGCAGTCTGCATACACTTTCTCTGCAGTTTCCCAAAACAGGCGTTATCAGCCCAATACCGGCATATGGAAGAAACAGCCGTAAGCACAGGGAAATATCTGCTTCTAAATTCAAAACGCAGCTATCTAACAGAACGGTTGTCAATGTGTGCACTCAACTTCCAGAATTAAACACGTGTGTGGATTCAGCAGTCTGCAAACACTTTCTCTGCAGAGTCCCAAAACAGGCGTTTTCAGCCCATTACCGGCATATGGAAGAAAATGCAGTAAGCACAGGGAAATATCTGCTTCTAAATCCAAAACGTAGCTATCTAACAGAACGGTTGTCAATGTGTGCACTCAACTTCCAGAGTTAAACCCGTGTGTGGATTCCGCAGTCTGTAAACACTTTCTCTGCAGAGTCCAAAAACAGGCGTTTTCAGCCCATTACCGGCATATGGAAGAAACAGCAGTAAGCACAGGGAAATATCTGCTTCTAAATCCAAAATGCAGCTATCTAACAGAACGGTTGTCAATGTGTTCACTCAACTTCCAGAGTTAAAGCCGTGTGTTGATTCAGCAGTCTGCAAACACTTTCTCTGCAGAGTCCCAAAACAGGCGTTTTCAGCCCATTACCGGCCTAAGGAAGAAACAACAGTAAGCACAGGGAAATACCTGCTTCTAAATCCAAAACGCAGCTATCTGACAGAAAGGTTGTCAATGTGTGCACTAAACTTCCAGAGTTAATCCCGTGTGTGGATTCAGCAGTCTGCAAACACTTTCTCTGCAGAGTCCCAAAACAGGCGTTTTCAGCCCATTACCGGCATATGGAAGAAACAGCAGTAAGCACAGGGAAATATCTGCTTCTAAATCCAAAACGCAGCTATCTAACAGAACGGTTGTCAATGTGTGCAATCAACTTCCAGAGTTAAACCCGAGTGTGGATTCCGCAGTCTGCATACACTTTCTCTGCAGAGTCCCAAAACAGGCGTTTTCAGCCCATTACCGGCATATGGAAGAAACAGCAGTAAGCACAGGGAAATATCTGGTCCTAAATCCAAAACGCAGCTATCTAACAGAACGGTTGTCAATGTGTGCACTCAACTTCCAGAGTTAAACCCGTGTGTGGATTCAGCAGTCTGCAAACACTTTCTCTGCAGAGTCCCAAAACAGGCGTTTTCAGTCCATTACCGGCATATGGAAGAAACAGCAGTAAGCAAAGGGAAATATTTGCTTCTAAATCCAAAACGCAGCTATCTAACAGAACGGTTGTCAATGTGTGCACTCAACTTCCAGAATTAAACCCGTGTGTGGATTCCGCAGTCTGCAAACACTTTCTCTGCAGAGTCCCGAAACAGGCGTTTTCAGCCCATTACCGGCATATGGAAGAAACAGCAGTAAGCACAGGGAAATATCTGCTTCTAAATCCAAAACGCAGCTATCTAACAGAACGGTTGTCAATGTGTGCACTCAACTTCCAGAGTTAAACCCGTGTGTGGATTCCGCAGTCTGCAAACACTTTCTCTACAGAGTCCCAAAACAGGCGTTTTCACCCCATTTCCGGCCTATGGAAGAAACAGCAGTAAGCACAGGGAAATATCTGCTTCTAAATTCAAAACGCAGCTATCTAACAGAACGGTTGTCAATGTGTGCACTCAACTTCCAGAATTAAACACGTGTGTGGATTCAGCAGTCTGCAAACACTTTCTCTGCAGAGTCCCAAAACAGGCGTTTTCAGCCCATTACCGGCATATGGAAGAAACAACAGTAAGCACAGGGAAATACCTGCTTCTAAATCCAAAACGCAGCTATCTAACAGAACGGTTGTCAATGTGTGCACTCAACTTCCATAGTTAAACCCGTGTGTGGATTCAGCAGTCTGCAAACACTTTCTCTGCAGGGTCCCAAAACAGGCGTTTTCAGCCCATTACCGGCATATGGAAGAAACAGCAGTAAGCACAGGGAAATATCTGCTTCTAAATCCAAAACGCAGCTATCTAACAGAACGGTTGTCAATGTGTGCACTCAACTTCCATAATTAAACCCGTGTGTGGATTCAGCAGTCTGCAAACACTCTCTCTGCAGAGTCCCAAAACAGGCGTTTTCAGCCCATTACCGGCATATGGAAGAAACAGCAGTAAGCACAGGGAAATATCTGCTTCTAAATCTAAAACGCAGCTATCTAACAGAACGTTTGTCAATGTGTGCACTCAACTTCCAGAGTTAAACCCGTGTGTGGATTCAGCAGTCTGCAAACACTTTCTCTGCAGAGTCCGAAAACAGGCGTTTTCAGCCCATTACCGGCATATGGAAGAAACAATATTAAGCACAGGGAAATACCTGCTTCTAAATCCAAAACGCAGCTATCTAACAGAACGGTTGTCAATGTGTGCACTCAACTTCCATAGTTAAACCCGTGTGTGGATTCAGCAGTCTGCAAACACTTTCTCTGCAGAGTCCCAAAACAGGCGTTTTCAGCCCATTACCGGCATATGGAAGAAACAGCAGTAAGCACAGGGAAATATCTGCTTCTAAATCCAAAACGCAGCTATCTAACAGAATGGTTGTCAATGTGTGCACTCAACTTCCAGAGTTAAACCCGTGTGTGGATTCCGCAGTCTGCAAAAACACTTTCTCTGCAGAGTCCCAAAACAGGCGTTTTCAGCCCATTACCGGCATATGGAAGAAACAGCAGTAAGCACAGGGAAATATCTGCTTCTAAATCCAAAATGCAGCTATCTAACAGAACGGTTGTCAATGTGTGCACTCAACTTCCAGAGTTAAACCCGTGTGTGGATTCAGCAGTCTGCAAACACTTTCTCTGCAGAGTCCCAAAACAGGCGGTTTCAGCCCATTACCGGCATATGGAAGAAACAAGAGTAAGCACAGGGAAATACCTGCTTCTAAATCCAAAACGCAGCTATCTAACAGAACGGTTGTCAATGTGTGCACTCTACTTCCATAGTTAAACCCGTGTGTGGATTCAGCAGTCTGCAAACACTTTCTCTGCAGAGTCCCAAAACAGGCGTTTTCAGCCCATTACCGGCATATGGAAGAAACAGCAGTAAGCACAGGGAAATATCTGCTTCTAAATCCAAAACGCAGCTATCTAACAGAACGGTTGTCAATGTGTGCACTCAACTTCCAGAGATAAATCCGAGTGTGGATTCCGCAGTCTGCATACACTTTCTCTGCAGTTTCCCAAAACAGGCGTTATCAGCCCAATACCGGCATATGGAAGAAACAGCCGTAAGCACAGGGAAATATCTGCTTCTAAATTCAAAACGCAGCTATCTAACAGAACGGTTGTCAATGTGTGCACTCAACTTCCAGAATTAAACACGTGTGTGGATTCAGCAGTCTGCAAACACTTTCTCTGCAGAGTCCCAAAACAGGCGTTTTCAGCCCATTACCGGCATATGGAAGAAAATGCAGTAAGCACAGGGAAATATCTGCTTCTAAATCCAAAACGTAGCTATCTAACAGAACGGTTGTCAATGTGTGCACTCAACTTCCAGAGTTAAACCCGTGTGTGGATTCCGCAGTCTGTAAACACTTTCTCTGCAGAGTCCAAAAACAGGCGTTTTCAGCCCATTACCGGCATATGGAAGAAACAGCAGTAAGCACAGGGAAATATCTGCTTCTAAATCCAAAATGCAGCTATCTAACAGAACGGTTGTCAATGTGTTCACTCAACTTCCAGAGTTAAAGCCGTGTGTTGATTCAGCAGTCTGCAAACACTTTCTCTGCAGAGTCCCAAAACAGGCGTTTTCAGCCCATTACCGGCCTAAGGAAGAAACAACAGTAAGCACAGGGAAATACCTGCTTCTAAATCCAAAACGCAGCTATCTGACAGAAAGGTTGTCAATGTGTGCACTAAACTTCCAGAGTTAATCCCGTGTGTGGATTCAGCAGTCTGCAAACACTTTCTCTGCAGAGTCCCAAAACAGGCGTTTTCAGCCCATTACCGGCATATGGAAGAAACAGCAGTAAGCACAGGGAAATATCTGCTTCTAAATTCAAAACGCAGCTATCTAACAGAACGGTTGTCAATGTGTGCAATCAACTTCCAGAGTTAAACCCGAGTGTGGATTCCGCAGTCTGCATACACTTTCTCTGCAGAGTCCCAAAACAGGCGTTTTCAGCCCATTACCGGCATATGGAAGAAACAGCAGTAAGCACAGGGAAATATCTGGTCCTAAATCCAAAACGCAGCTATCTAACAGAACGGTTGTCAATGTGTGCACTCAACTTCCAGAGTTAAACCCGTGTGTGGATTCAGCAGTCTGCAAACACTTTCTCTGCAGAGTCCCAAAACAGGCGTTTTCAGTCCATTACCGGCATATGGAAGAAACAGCAGTAAGCAAAGGGAAATATTTGCTTCTAAATCCAAAACGCAGCTATCTAACAGAACGGTTGTCAATGTGTGCACTCAACTTCCAGAATTAAACCCGTGTGTGGATTCCGCAGTCTGCAAACACTTTCTCTGCAGAGTCCCGAAACAGGCGTTTTCAGCCCATTACCGGCATATGGAAGAAACAGCAGTAAGCACAGGGAAATATCTGCTTCTAAATCCAAAACGCAGCTATCTAACAGAACGGTTGTCAATGTGTGCACTCAACTTCCAGAGTTAAACCCGTGTGTGGATTCCGCAGTCTGCAAACACTTTCTCTACAGAGTCCCAAAACAGGCGTTTTCACCCCATTTCCGGCCTATGGAAGAAACAGCAGTAAGCACAGGGAAATATCTGCTTCTAAATTCAAAACGCAGCTATCTAACAGAACGGTTGTCAATGTGTGCACTCAACTTCCAGAATTAAACACGTGTGTGGATTCAGCAGTCTGCAAACACTTTCTCTGCAGAGTCCCAAAACAGGCGTTTTCAGCCCATTACCGGCATATGGAAGAAACAACAGTAAGCACAGGGAAATACCTGCTTCTAAATCCAAAACGCAGCTATCTAACAGAACGGTTGTCAATGTGTGCACTCAACTTCCATAGTTAAACCCGTGTGTGGATTCAGCAGTCTGCAAACACTTTCTCTGCAGGGTCCCAAAACAGGCGTTTTCAGCCCATTACCGGCATATGGAAGAAACAGCAGTAAGCACAGGGAAATATCTGCTTCTAAATCCAAAACGCAGCTATCTAACAGAACGGTTGTCAATGTGTGCACTCAACTTCCATAATTAAACCCGTGTGTGGATTCAGCAGTCTGCAAACACTCTCTCTGCAGAGTCCCAAAACAGGCGTTTTCAGCCCATTACCGGCATATGGAAGAAACAACAGTAAGCACACGGAAATACCTGCTTCTAAATCCAAAACGCAGCTATCTAACAGAACGGTTGTCAATGTGTGCACTCAACTTCCATAGTTAAACCCGTGTGTGGATTCAGCAGTCTGCAAACACTTTCTCTGCAGAGTCCCAAAACAGACGTTTTCAGCCCATTACTGGCATATGGAAGAAAATGCAGTAAGAACAGGGAAATATGTGCTTCTAAATCTAAAACGCAGCTATCTAACAGAACGGTTGTCAATGTGTGCACTCAACTTCCAGAGTTAAACCCGTGTGTGGATTCAGCAGTCTGCAAACACTTTCTCTGCAGAGTCCCAAAACAGGCGTTTTCAGCCCATTACCGGCATATGGAAGAAACAGCAGTAAGCACAGGGAAATATCTGCTTCTAAATCTAAAACGCAGCTATCTAACAGAACGTTTGTCAATGTGTGCACTCAACTTCCAGAGTTAAACCCGTGTGTGGATTCAGCAGTCTGCAAACACTTTCTCTGCAGAGTCCGAAAACAGGCGTTTTCAGCCCATTACCGGCATATGGAAGAAACAATATTAAGCACAGGGAAATACCTGCTTCTAAATCCAAAACGCAGCTATCTAACAGAACGGTTGTCAATGTGTGCACTCAACTTCCATAGTTAAACCCGTGTGTGGATTCAGCAGTCTGCAAACACTTTCTCTGCAGAGTCCCAAAACAGGCGTTTTCAGCCCATTACCGGCATATGGAAGAAACAGCAGTAAGCACAGGGAAATATCTGCTTCTAAATCCAAAACGCAGCTATCTAACAGAATGGTTGTCAATGTGTGCACTCAACTTCCAGAGTTAAACCCGTGTGTGGATTCCGCAGTCTGCAAAAACACTTTCTATGCAGAGTCCCAAAACAGGCGTTTTCAGCCCATTACCGGCATATGGAAGAAACAGCAGTAAGCACAGGGAAATATCTGCTTCTAAATCCAAAATGCAGCTATCTAACAGAACGGTTGTCAATGTGTGCACTCAACTTCCAGAGTTAAACCCGTGTGTGGATTCAGCAGTCTGCAAACACTTTCTCTGCAGAGTCCCAAAACAGGCGGTTTCAGCCCATTACCGGCATATGGAAGAAACAAGAGTAAGCACAGGGAAATACCTGCTTCTAAATCCAAAACGCAGCTATCTAACAGAACGGTTGTCAATGTGTGCACTCTACTTCCATAGTTAAACCCGTGTGTGGATTCAGCAGTCTGCAAACACTTTCTCTGCAGAGTCCCAAAACAGGCGTTTTCAGCCCATTACCGGCATATGGAAGAAACAGCAGTAAGCACAGGGAAATATCTGCTTCTAAATCCAAAACGCAGCTATCTAACAGAACGGTTGTCAATGTGTGCACTCAACTTCCAGAGATAAATCCGAGTGTGGATTCCGCAGTCTGCATACACTTTCTCTGCAGTTTCCCAAAACAGGCGTTATCAGCCCAATACCGGCATATGGAAGAAACAGCCGTAAGCACAGGGAAATATCTGCTTCTAAATTCAAAACGCAGCTATCTAACAGAACGGTTGTCAATGTGTGCACTCAACTTCCAGAATTAAACACGTGTGTGGATTCAGCAGTCTGCAAACACTTTCTCTGCAGAGTCCCAAAACAGGCGTTTTCAGCCCATTACCGGCATATGGAAGAAAATGCAGTAAGCACAGGGAAATATCTGCTTCTAAATCCAAAACGTAGCTATCTAACAGAACGGTTGTCAATGTGTGCACTCAACTTCCAGAGTTAAACCCGTGTGTGGATTCCGCAGTCTGTAAACACTTTCTCTGCAGAGTCCAAAAACAGGCGTTTTCAGCCCATTACCGGCATATGGAAGAAACAGCAGTAAGCACAGGGAAATATCTGCTTCTAAATCCAAAATGCAGCTATCTAACAGAACGGTTGTCAATGTGTTCACTCAACTTCCAGAGTTAAAGCCGTGTGTTGATTCAGCAGTCTGCAAACACTTTCTCTGCAGAGTCCCAAAACAGGCGTTTTCAGCCCATTACCGGCCTAAGGAAGAAACAACAGTAAGCACAGGGAAATACCTGCTTCTAAATCCAAAACGCACCTATCTGACAGAAAGGTTGTCAATGTGTGCACTAAACTTCCAGAGTTAATCCCGTGTGTGGATTCAGCAGTCTGCAAACACTTTCTCTGCAGAGTCCCAAAACAGGCGTTTTCAGCCCATTACCGGCATATGGAAGAAACAGCAGTAAGCACAGGGAAATATCTGCTTCTAAATCCAAAACGCAGCTATCTAACAGAACGGTTGTCAATGTGTGCAATCAACTTCCAGAGTTAAACCCGAGTGTGGATTCCGCAGTCTGCATACACTTTCTCTGCAGAGTCCCAAAACAGGCGTTTTCAGCCCATTACCGGCATATGGAAGAAACAGCAGTAAGCACAGGGAAATATCTGGTCCTAAATCCAAAACGCAGCTATCTAACAGAACGGTTGTCAATGTGTGCACTCAACTTCCAGAGTTAAACCCGTGTGTGGATTCAGCAGTCTGCAAACACTTTCTCTGCAGAGTCCCAAAACAGGCGTTTTCAGTCCATTACCGGCATATGGAAGAAACAGCAGTAAGCACAGGGAAATATTTGCTTCTAAATCCAAAACGCAGCTATCTAACAGAACGGTTGTCAATGTGTGCACTCAACTTCCAGAATTAAACCCGTGTGTGGATTCCGCAGTCTGCAAACACTTTCTCTGCAGAGTCCCGAAACAGGCGTTTTCAGCCCATTACCGGCATATGGAAGAAACAGCAGTAAGCACAGGGAAATATCTGCTTCTAAATCCAAAACGCAGCTATCTAACAGAACGGTTGTCAATGTGTGCACTCAACTTCCAGAGTTAAACCCGTGTGTGGATTCCGCAGTCTGCAAACACTTTCTCTACAGAGTCCCAAAACAGGCGTTTTCACCCCATTTCCGGCCTATGGAAGAAACAGCAGTAAGCACAGGGAAATATCTGCTTCTAAATTCAAAACGCAGCTATCTAACAGAACGGTTGTCAATGTGTGCACTCAACTTCCAGAATTAAACACGTGTGTGGATTCAGCAGTCTGCAAACACTTTCTCTGCAGAGTCCCAAAACAGGCGTTTTCAGCCCATTACCGGCATATGGAAGAAACAACAGTAAGCACAGGGAAATACCTGCTTCTAAATCCAAAACGCAGCTATCTAACAGAACGGTTGTCAATGTGTGCACTCAACTTCCATAGTTAAACCCGTGTGTGGATTCAGCAGTCTGCAAACACTTTCTCTGCAGGGTCCCAAAACAGGCGTTTTCAGCCCATTACCGGCATATGGAAGAAACAGCAGTAAGCACAGGGAAATATCTGCTTCTAAATCCAAAACGCAGCTATCTAACAGAACGGTTGTCAATGTGTGCACTCAACTTCCATAATTAAACCCGTGTGTGGATTCAGCAGTCTGCAAACACTCTCTCTGCAGAGTCCCAAAACAGGCGTTTTCAGCCCATTACCGGCATATGGAAGAAACAGCAGTAAGCACAGGGAAATATCTGCTTCTAAATCCAAAACGCAGCTATCTAACAGAACGGTTGTCAATGTGTGCACTCAACTTCCAGTGTTAAACCCGTGTGTGGATTCCGCAGTCTGCAAACACTTTCTCTGCAGAGTCCCAAAACAGGCGTTTTCATCCCATTACCGGCATATGGAAGTAACAGCAGTAAGCTCAGGGAAATTTCTGCTTCTAAATCCAAAACGCAGCTATCTAACAGAACGGTTGTCAATGTGTGCACTCAACTTCCAGAATTAAACCCGTGTGTGGATTCAGCAGTCTGCAAACACTGTCTCTGCAGAGTCCGAAAACAGGCGTTTTCAGCCCTTTACCGGCATATGGAAGAAAATGCAGTAAGCACAGGGAAATATCCGCTTCTAAATCCAAAACGCAGCTATCTAACAGAACGGTTGTCAATGTGTGCACTCAACTTCCGGAGTTAAACCCGTGTGTGGATTCCGCAGTCTGTAAACACTTTCTCTGCAGAGTCCCAAAACAGGCGTTTTCAGCCCATTACCGGCATATGGAAGAAACAGCAGTAAGCACAGGGAAATATCTGCTTCGAAATCCAAAACGCAGCTTTCTAACAGAACGGTTGTCAATGTGTGCACTCAACTTCCAGAGTTAAACCCGTGTGTGGATTCAGCAGTCTGCAAACACTTTCTCTGCAGAGTCCCAAAACAGGCGTTTTCAGCCCTTTACCGGCATATGGAAGAAACAACAGTAAGCACACGGAAATACCTGCTTCTAAATCCAAAACGCAGCTATCTAACAGAACGGTTGTCAATGTGTGCACTCAACTTCCATAGTTAAACCCGTGTGTGGATTCAGCAGTCTGCAAACACTTTCTCTGCAGAGTCCCAAAACAGACGTTTTCAGCCCATTACTGGCATATGGAAGAAAATGCAGTAAGAACAGGGAAATATGTGCTTCTAAATCTAAAACGCAGCTATCTAACAGAACGGTTGTCAATGTGTGCACTCAACTTCCAGAGTTAAACCCGTGTGTGGATTCAGCAGTCTGCAAACACTTTCTCTGCAGAGTCCCAAAACAGGCGTTTTCAGCCCATTACCGGCATATGGAAGAAACAGCAGTAAGCACAGGGAAATATCTGCTTCTAAATCTAAAACGCAGCTATCTAACAGAACGTTTGTCAATGTGTGCACTCAACTTCCAGAGTTAAACCCGTGTGTGGATTCAGCAGTCTGCAAACACTTTCTCTGCAGAGTCCCAAAACAGGCGTTTTCAGCCCATTACCGGCATATGGAAGAAACAATATTAAGCACAGGGAAATACCTGCTTCTAAATCCAAAACGCAGCTATCTAAGAGAACGGTTGTCAATGTGTGCACTCAACTTCCAGAGTTAAACCCGTGTGTGGATTCAGCAGTCTGCAAACACTTTCTCTGCAGAGTCCCAAAACAGGCGTTTTCAGCCCATTACCGGCATATGGAAGAAACAGCAGTAAGCACAGGGAAATATCTGCTTCTAAATCCAAAACGCAGCTATCTAACAGAATGGTTGTCAATGTGTGCACTCAACTTCCAGAGTTAAACCCGTGTGTGGATTCCGCAGTCTGCAAAAACACTTTCTCTGCAGAGTCCCAAAACAGGCGTTTTCAGCCCATTACCGGCATATGGAAGAAACAGCAGTAAGCACAGGGAAATATCTGCTTCTAAATCCAAAATGCAGCTATCTAACAGAACGGTTGTCAATGTGTGCACTCAACTTCCAGAGTTAAACCCGTGTGTGGATTCAGCAGTCTGCAAACACTTTCTCTGCAGAGTCCCAAAACAGGCGGTTTCAGCCCATTACCGGCATATGGAAGAAACAAGAGTAAGCACAGGGAAATACCTGCTTCTAAATCCAAAACGCAGCTATCTAACAGAACGGTTGTCAATGTGTGCACTCTACTTCCATAGTTAAACCCGTGTGTGGATTCAGCAGTCTGCAAACACTTTCTCTGCAGAGTCCCAAAACAGGCGTTTTCAGCCCATTACCGGCATATGGAAGAAACAGCAGTAAGCACAGGGAAATATCTGCTTCTAAATCCAAAACGCAGCTATCTAACAGAACGGTTGTCAATGTGTGCACTCAACTTCCAGAGATAAATCCGAGTGTGGATTCCGCAGTCTGCATACACTTTCTCTGCAGTTTCCCAAAACAGGCGTTATCAGCCCAATACCGGCATATGGAAGAAACAGCCGTAAGCACAGGGAAATATCTGCTTCTAAATTCAAAACGCAGCTATCTAACAGAACGGTTGTCAATGTGTGCACTCAACTTCCAGAATTAAACACGTGTGTGGATTCAGCAGTCTGTAAACACTTTCTCTGCAGAGTCCCAAAACAGGCGTTTTCAGCCCATTACCGGCATATGGAAGAAAATGCAGTAAGCACAGGGAAATATCTGCTTCTAAATCCAAAACGTAGCTATCTAACAGAACGGTTGTCAATGTGTGCACTCAACTTCCAGAGTTAAACCCGTGTGTGGATTCCGCAGTCTGTAAACACTTTCTCTGCAGAGTCCAAAAACAGGCGTTTTCAGCCCATTACCGGCATATGGAAGAAACAGCAGTAAGCACAGGGAAATATCTGCTTCTAAATCCAAAATGCAGCTATCTAACAGAACGGTTGTCAATGTGTTCACTCAACTTCCAGAGTTAAAGCCGTGTGTTGATTCAGCAGTCTGCAAACACTTTCTCTGCAGAGTCCCAAAACAGGCGTTTTCAGCCCATTTCTGGCATATGGAAGAAACAACAGTAAGCACAGGGAAATACCTGCTTCTAAATCCAAAACGCATCTATCTAACAGAACGGTTGTCAATGTGTGCACTCAACTTCCAGAGTTAAACCCGTGTGTGGATTCAGCAGTCTGCAAACACTTTCTCTGCAGAGTCCCAAAACAGGCGTTTTCAGTCCATTACCGGCATATGGAAGAAAATGCAGTAAGCACAGGGAAATATCTGCTTCTAAAACTAAAACGCAGCTATCTAACAGAACGTTTGTCAATGTGTGCACTCAACTTCCAGAGTTAAACCCGTGTGTGGATTCAGCAGTCTGCAAACACTTTCTCTGCAGAGTCCCAAAACAGGCGTTTTCAGCCCATTACCGGCATATGGAAGAAAGAACATTAAGCACAGGGAAATACCTGCTTCTAATTCCAAAACGCAGCTATCTAACAGAACGGTTGTCAATGTGTGCACTCAACTTCCATAGTTAAACCCGTGTGTGGATTCAGCAGTCTGCAAACACTTTCTCTGCAGAGTCCCAAAACAGGCGTTTTCAGCCCATTACGGGCGTATGGAAGAAACAGCAGTAAGCACAGGGAAATATCTGCTTCTAAATCCAAAACGCAGCTATCTAACAGAACGGTTGTCAATGTGTGCACTCAACTTCCAGAATTAAACCCGTGTGTGGATTCAGCAGTCTGCAAACACTTTCTCTGCAGAATCCCAAAACAGGCGTTTTCAGCCCAATACCGGCATATGGAAGAAACTGCAGTAAGCACAGGGAAATATCTGCTTCTAAATCTAAAACGCAGCTATCTAACAGAACGGTTGTCAATGTGTGCACTCAACTTCCAGAGTTAAACCCGTGTGTGGATTCAGCAGTCTGCAAACACTTTCTCTGCAGAGTCCCAAACAGGCGCTTTCATCCCATTACTGGCATATGGAAGAAACAACTGTAAGCACAGGGAAATACCTGCTTCTAAATCCAAAACGCAGCTATCTAACAGAACGGTTGTCAATGTGTGCACTCAACTTCCATAGTTAAACCCGTGTGTGGATTCAGCAGTCTGCAAACACTTTCTCTGCAGAGTCCCAAAACAGGCGTTTTCAGCCCATTACCGGCATAAGGAAGAAACAGCAGTAAGCACAGGGAAATATCTGCTTCTAAATCCAAAACGCAGCTGTCTAACAGAACGATTGTCAATGTGTGCACTCAACTTCCAGAGTTAAACCCGTGTGTGGATTCCGCAGTCTGCATACACTTTCTCTGCAGAGTCCCAAAACAGGCGTTTTCAGCCCATTACCGGCATATGGAAGAAACAGCAGTAAGCACAGGGAAATATCTGGTTCTAAATCCAAAACGCAGCTATCTAACAGAACGGTTGTCAATGTGTGCACTCAACTTCCAGAGTTAAACCCGTGTGTGGATTCAGCCGTCTGCAAACACTTTCTCTGCAGAGTCCCAAAACAGGCGTTTTCAGCCCATTACCGGCATATGGAAGAATCAGCAGTAAGCACAGGGAAATATCTGCTTCTAAATCCAAAACGCAGCTATCTAACAGAACGGTTGTCAATGTGTGCACTCAACTTCCAGAATTAAACCCGTGTGTGGATTCTGCAGTCTGCAAACACTTTCTCTGCAGAGTCCCAAAACAGGCGTTTTCAGCCCATTTCCGGCATATGGAAGAAAATGCAGTAAGCAGAGGGTAATATCTGCTTCTAAATCCAAAACGCAGCTATCTAACAGAACGGTTGTCAATGTGTGCACTCAACTTCCAGAGTTAAACCCGTGTGTGGATTCAGCAGTCTGCAAACACTTTCTCTGCAGAGTCCCAAAACAGGCGTTTTCAGCCCATTACGGGCATATGGAAGAAACAGCAGTAAGCACAGGGAAATATCTGCTTCTAAATCCAAAACGCAGCTATCTAACAGAACGGTTGTCAATGTGTGCACTCAACTTCCAGAGTTAAACCCGTGTGTGGATTCAGCAGTCTGCAAACACTTTCTCTACAGAGTCCCAAAACAGGCGTTTTCAGCCCATTACCGGCATATGGAAGAAACACCAGTAAGCACAGGGAAATATCTGCTTCTAAATCCAAAACGCAGCTATCTAACAGAACGGTTGTCAATGTGTGCACTCAACTTCCAGAGTTAAACCCGTGTGTGGATTCAGCAGTCTGCAAACACTTTCTCTACAGAGTCCCAAAACAGGCGTTTTCAGCCCATTACCGGCATATGGAAGAAACAACAGTAAGCACAGGGAAATATCTGCTTCTAAATCCAAAACGCAGCTATCTAACAGAACGGTTGTCAATGTGTTCACTCAACTTCCAGAGTTAAAGCCGTGTGTTGATTCAGCAGTCTGCAAACACTTTCTCTGCAGAGTCCCAAAACAGGCGTTTTCAGCCCATTACCGGCATATGGAAGAAACAACAGTAAGCACAGGGAAATACCTGCTTCTAAATCCAAAACGCATCCATCTAACAGAACGGTTGTCAATGTGTGCACTCAACTTCCAGAGTTAAACCCGTGTGTGGATTCAGCAGTCTGCAAACACTTTCTCTGCAGAGTCCCAAAACAGGCGTTTTCAGTCCATTACCGGCATATGGAAGAAAATGCAGTAAGCACAGGGAAATATCTGCTTCTAAATCTAAAACGCAGCTATCTAACAGAACGTTTGTCAATGTGTGCACTCAACTTCCAGAGTTAAACCCGTGTGTGGATTCAGCAGTCTGCAAACACTTTCTCTGCAGAGTCCCAAAACAGGCGTTTTCAGCCCATTACCGGCATATGGAAGAAACAACATTAAGCACAGGGAAATACCTGCTTCTAAATCCAAAACGCAGCTATCTAACAGAACGGTTGTCAATGTGTGCACTCAACTTCCATAGTTAAACCCGTGTGTGGATTCAGCAGTCTGCAAACACTTTCTCTGCAGAGTCCCAAAACAGGCGTTTTCAGCCCATTACCGGCATATGGAAGAAACAGCAGTAAGCACAGGGAAATATCTGCTTCTAAATCCAAAACGCAGCTATCTAACAGAACGGTTGTCAATGTGTGCACTCAACTTCCAGAATTAAACCCGTGTGTGGATTCAGCAGTCTGCAAACACTTTCTCTGCAGAGTCCCAAAACAGGCGTTTTCAGCCCAATACCGGCATATGGAAGAAACAGCAGTAAGCACAGGGAAATATCTGCTTCTAAATCTAAAACGCAGCTATCTAACAGAACGGTTGTCAATGTGTGCACTCAACTTCCAGAGTTAAACCCGTGTGTGGATTCAGCAGTCTGCAAACACTTTCTCTGCAGAGTCCCAAACAGGCGCTTTCAGCCCATTACTGGCATATGGAAGAAACAACAGTAAGCACAGGGAAATACCTGCTTCTAAATCCAAAACGCAGCTATCTAACAGAACGGTTGTCAATGTGTGCACTCAACTTCCATAGTTAAACCCGTGTGTGGATTCAGCAGTCTGCAAACACTTTCTCTGCAGAGTCCCAAAACAGGCGTTTTCAGCCCATTACCGGCATATGGAAGAAACAACAGTAAGCACAGGGAAATACCTGCTTCTAAATCCAAAACGCAGCTATCTAACAGAACGGTTGTCAATGTGTGCACTAAGCTTCCAGAGTTAAACCCGTGTGTGCATTCAGCAGTCTGCAAACACTTTCTCTGCAGAGTCCCAAAACAGGCGTTTTCAGCCCATTACCGGCATATGGAAGAAACAACAGTAAGTACAGGGAAATTCCTGCTTCTAAATCCAAAACGCAGCTATCTAACAGAACGGTTGTCAATGTGTGCACTAAACTTCCAGAGTTAATCCCGTGTGTGGATTCAGCAGTCTGCAAACACTTTCTCTGCAGAGTCCCAAAACAGGCGTTTTCAGCCCATTACCGGCATATGGAAGAAACAGCAGTAAGCACAGGGAAATATCTGCTTCTAAATCCAAAACGCAGCTATCTAACAGAACGGTTGTCAATGTGTGCACTCAACTTCCAGAGTTAAACCCGTGTGTGGATTCAGCAGTATGCAAACACTTTCTCTACAGAGTCCCAAAACAGGCGTTTTCAGCCCATTACCGGCATATGGAAGAAACAACAGTAAGCACAGGGAAATACCTGCTTCTAAATCCAAAACGCATCCATCTAACAGAACGGTTGTCAATGTGTGCACTCAACTTCCAGAGTTAAACCCGTGTGTGGATTCAGCAGTCTGCAAACACTTTCTCTGCAGAGTCCCAAAACAGGCGTTTTCAGTCCATTACCGGCATATGGAAGAAAATGCAGTAAGCACAGGGAAATATCTGCTTCTAAATCTAAAACGCAGCTATCTAACAGAACGTTTGTCAATGTGTGCACTCAACTTCCAGAGTTAAACCCGTGTGTGGATTCAGCAGTCTGCAAACACTTTCTCTGCAGAGTCCCAAAACAGGCGTTTTCAGCCCATTACCGGCATATGGAAGAAACAACATTAAGCACAGGGAAATACCTGCTTCTAAATCCAAAACGCAGCTATCTAACAGAACGGTTGTCAATGTGTGCACTCAACTTCCATAGTTAAACCCGTGTGTGGATTCAGCAGTCTGCAAACACTTTCTCTGCAGAGTCCCAAAACAGGCGTTTTCAGCCCATTACCGGCATATGGAAGAAACAGCAGTAAGCACAGGGAAATATCTGCTTCTAAATCCAAAACGCAGCTATCTAACAGAACGGTTGTCAATGTGTGCACTCAACTTCCAGAATTAAACCCGTGTGTGGATTCAGCAGTCTGCAAACACTTTCTCTGCAGAGTCCCAAAACAGGCGTTTTCAGCCCAATACCGGCATATGGAAGAAACAGCAGTAAGCACAGGGAAATATCTGCTTCTAAATCTAAAACGCAGCTATCTAACAGAACGGTTGTCAATGTGTGCACTCAACTTCCAGAGTTAAACCCGTGTGTGGATTCAGCAGTCTGCAAACACTTTCTCTGCAGAGTCCCAAACAGGCGCTTTCAGCCCATTACTGGCATATGGAAGAAACAACAGTAAGCACAGGGAAATACCTGCTTCTAAATCCAAAACGCAGCTATCTAACAGAACGGTTGTCAATGTGTGCACTCAACTTCCATAGTTAAACCCGTGTGTGGATTCAGCAGTCTGCAAACACTTTCTCTGCAGAGTCCCAAAACAGGCGTTTTCAGCCCATTACCGGCATATGGAAGAAACAACAGTAAGCACAGGGAAATAACTGCTTCTAAATCCAAAACGCAGCTATCTAACAGAACGGTTGTCAATGTGTGCACTAAGCTTCCAGAGTTAAACCCGTGTGTGCATTCAGCAGTCTGCAAACACTTTCTCTGCAGAGTCCCAAAACAGGCGTTTTCAGCCCATTACCGGCATATGGAAGAAACAACAGTAAGCACAGGGAAATTCCTGCTTCTAAATCCAAAACGCAGCTATCTAACAGAACGGTTGTCAATGTGTGCACTAAACTTCCAGAGTTAATCCCGTGTGTGGATTCAGCAGTCTGCAAACACTTTCTCTGCAGAGTCCCAAAACAGGCGTTTTCAGCCCATTACCGGCATATGGAAGAAACAGCAGTAAGCACAGGGAAATATCTGCTTCTAAATCCAAAACGCAGCTATCTAACAGAACGGTTGTCAATGTGTGCACTCAACTTCCAGAGTTAAACCCGTGTGTGGATTCAGCAGTATGCAAACACTTTCTCTACAGAGTCCCAAAACAGGCGTTTTCAGCCCATTACCGGCATATGGAAGAAACAGCAGTAAGCACAGGGAAATATCTGCTTCTAAATCCAAAACGCAGCTATCTAACAGAACGGTTGTCAATGTGTGCACTCAACTTCCAGAATTAAACCCGTGTGTGGATTCAGCAGTCTGCAAACACTCTCTCTGCAGAGTCCCAAAACAGGCGTTTTCAGCCCATTACCGGCATATGGAAGAAACAGCAGTAAGCACAGGGAAATATCTGCTTCTAAATCCAAAACGCAGCTATCTAACAGAACGGTTGTCAATGTGTGCACTCAACTTCCAGTGTTAAACCCGTGTGTGGATTCCGCAGTCTGCAAACACTTTCTCTGCAGAGTCCCAAAACAGGCGTTTTCAGCCCATTACCGGCATATGGAAGTAACAGCAGTAAGCACAGGGAAATTTCTGCTTCTAAATCCAAAACGCAGCTATCTAACAGAACGGTTGTCAATGTGTGCACTCAACTTCCAGAATTAAACCCGTGTGTGGATTCAGCAGTCTGCAAACACTTTCTCTGCAGAGTCCCAAAACAGGCGTTTTCAGCCCTTTACCGGCATATGGAAGAAAATGCAGTAAGCACAGGGAAATATCCGCTTCTAAATCCAAAACGCAGCTATCTAACAGAACGGTTGTCAATGTGTGCACTCAACTTCCAGAGTTAAACCCGTGTGTGGATTCCGCAGTCTGTAAACACTTTCTCTGCAGAGTCCCAAAACAGGCGTTTTCAGCCCATTACCGGCATATGGAAGAAACAGCAGTAAGCACAGGGAAATATCTGCTTCTAAATCCAAAACGCAGCTATCTAACAGAACGGTTGTCAATGTGTGCACTCAACTTCCAGAGTTAAACCCGTGTGTGGATTCAGCAGTCTGCAAACACTTTCTCTGCAGAGTCCCAAAACAGGCGTTTTCAGCCCATTACCGGGATATGGAAGAATCAACAGTAAGCACAGGGAAATACCTGCTTCTAAATCCAAAACGCAGCTATCTAACAGAACGGTTGTCAATGTGTGCACTCAACTTCCAGAGTTAAACCCGTGTGTGGATTCAGCAGTCTGCAAACACTTTCTCTGCAGAGTCCCAAAACAGGCGTTTTCAGTCAATTACCGGCATATGGAAGAAAATGCAGTAAGCACAGGGAAATATCTGCTTCTAAATCTAAAACGCAGCTATCTAACAGAACGTTTGTCAATGTGTGCACTCAACTTCCAGAGTTAAACCCGTGTGTGGATTCAGCAGTCTGCAAACACTTTCTCTGCAGAGTCCCAAAACAGGCGTTTTCAGCCCATTACCGGCATATGGAAGAAACAACATTAAGCACAGGGAAATACCTGCTTCTAAATCCAAAACGCAGCTATCTAACAGAACGGTTGTCAATGTGTGCACTCAACTTCCAGAGTTAAACCCGTGTGTGGATTCAGCAGTCTGCAAACACTTTCTCTGCAGAGTCCCAAAACAGGCGTTTTCAGCCCATTACGGGCATATGGAAGAAACAGCAGTAAGCACAGGGAAATATCTGCTTCTAAATCCAAAACGCAGCTATCTAACAGAACGGTTGTCAATGTGTGCACTCAACTTCCAGAATTAAACCCGTGTGTGGATTCAGCAGTCTGCAAACACTTTCTCTGCAGAGTCCCAAAACAGGCGTTTTCAGCCCAATACCGGCATATGGAAGAAACAGCAGTAAGCACAGGGAAATATCTGCTTCTAAATCTAAAACGCAGCTATCTAACAGAACGGTTGTCAATGTGTGCACTCAACTTCCAGAGATAAATCCGAGTGTGGATTCCGCAGTCTGCATACACTTTCTCTGCAGTTTCCCAAAACAGGCGTTATCAGCCCAATACCGGCATATGGAAGAAACAGCCGTAAGCACAGGGAAATATCTGCTTCTAAATTCAAAACGCAGCTATCTAACAGAACGGTTGTCAATGTGTGCACTCAACTTCCAGAATTAAACACGTGTGTGGATTCAGCAGTCTGCAAACACTTTCTCTGCAGAGTCCCAAAACAGGCGTTTTTAGCCCATTACCGGCATATGGAAGAAAATGCAGTAAGCACAGGGAAATATCTGCTTCTAAATCCAAAACGTAGCTATCTAACAGAACGGTTGTCAATGTGTGCACTCAACTTCCAGAGTTAAACCCGTGTGTGGATTCCGCAGTCTGTAAACACTTTCTCTGCAGAGTCCAAAAACAGGCGTTTTCAGCCCATTACCGGCATATGGAAGAAACAGCAGTAAGCACAGGGAAATATCTGCTTCTAAATCCAAAATGCAGCTATCTAACAGAACGGTTGTCAATGTGTTCACTCAACTTCCAGAGTTAAAGCCGTGTGTTGATTCAGCAGTCTGCAAACACTTTCTCTGCAGAGTCCCAAAACAGGCGTTTTCAGCCCATTTCCGGCATATGGAAGAAACAACAGTAAGCACAGGGAAATACCTGCTTCTAAATCCAAAACGCATCTATCTAACAGAACGGTTGTCAATGTGTGCACTCAACTTCCAGAGTTAAACCCGTGTGTGGATTCAGCAGTCTGCAAACACTTTCTCTGCAGAGTCCCAAAACAGGCGTTTTCAGTCCATTACCGGCATATGGAAGAAAATGCAGTAAGCACAGGGAAATATCTGCTTCTAAAACTAAAACGCAGCTATCTAACAGAACGTTTGTCAATGTGTGCACTCAACTTCCAGAGTTAAACCCGTGTGTGGATTCAGCAGTCTGCAAACACTTTCTCTGCAGAGTCCCAAAACAGGCGTTTTCAGCCCATTACCGGCATATGGAAGAAAGAACATTAAGCACAGGGAAATACCTGCTTCTAAATCCAAAACGCAGCTATCTAACAGAACGGTTGTCAATGTGTGCACTCAACTTCCATAGTTAAACCCGTGTGTGGATTCAGCAGTCTGCAAACACTTTCTCTGCAGAGTCCCAAAACAGGCGTTTTCAGCCCATTACGGGCGTATGGAAGAAACAGCAGTAAGCACAGGGAAATATCTGCTTCTAAATCCAAAACGCAGCTATCTAACAGAACGGTTGTCAATGTGTGCACTCAACTTCCAGAATTAAACCCGTGTGTGGATTCAGCAGTCTGCAAACACTTTCTCTGCAGAATCCCAAAACAGGCGTTTTCAGCCCAATACCGGCATATGGAAGAAACTGCAGTAAGCACAGGGAAATATCTGCTTCTAAATCTAAAACGCAGCTATCTAACAGAACGGTTGTCAATGTGTGCACTCAACTTCCAGAGTTAAACCCGTGTGTGGATTCAGCAGTCTGCAAACACTTTCTCTGCAGAGTCCCAAACAGGCGCTTTCATCCCATTACTGGCATATGGAAGAAACAACAGTAAGCACAGGGAAATACCTGCTTCTAAATCCAAAACGCAGCTATCTAACAGAACGGTTGTCAATGTGTGCACTCAACTTCCATAGTTAAACCCGTGTGTGGATTCAGCAGTCTGCAAACACTTTCTCTGCAGAGTCCCAAAACAGGCGTTTTCAGCCCATTACCGGCATAAGGAAGAAACAGCAGTAAGCACAGGGAAATATCTGCTTCTAAATCCAAAACGCAGCTGTCTAACAGAACGATTGTCAATGTGTGCACTCAACTTCCAGAGTTAAACCCGTGTGTGGATTCCGCAGTCTGCATACACTTTCTCTGCAGAGTCCCAAAACAGGCGTTTTCAGCCCATTACCGGCATATGGAAGAAACAGCAGTAAGCACAGGGAAATATCTGGTTCTAAATCCAAAACGCAGCTATCTAACAGAACGGTTGTCAATGTGTGCACTCAACTTCCAGAGTTAAACCCGTGTGTGGATTCAGCCGTCTGCAAACACTTTCTCTGCAGAGTCCCAAAACAGGCGTTTTCAGCCCATTACCGGCATATGGAAGAATCAGCAGTAAGCACAGGGAAATATCTGCTTCTAAATCCAAAACGCAGCTATCTAACAGAACGGTTGTCAATGTGTGCACTCAACTTCCAGAATTAAACCCGTGTGTGGATTCTGCAGTCTGCAAACACTTTCTCTGCAGAGTCCCAAAACAGGCGTTTTCAGCCCATTTCCGGCATATGGAAGAAAATGCAGTAAGCAGAGGGTAATATCTGCTTCTAAATCCAAAACGCAGCTATCTAACAGAACGGTTGTCAATGTGTGCACTCAACTTCCAGAGTTAAACCCGTGTGTGGATTCAGCAGTCTGCAAACACTTTCTCTGCAGAGTCCCAAAACAGGCGTTTTCAGCCCATTACGGGCATATGGAAGAAACAGCAGTAAGCACAGGGAAATATCTGCTTCTAAATCCAAAACGCAGCTATCTAACAGAACGGTTGTCAATGTGTGCACTCAACTTCCAGAGTTAAACCCGTGTGTGGATTCAGCAGTCTGCAAACACTTTCTCTACAGAGTCCCAAAACAGGCGTTTTCAGCCCATTACCGGCATATGGAAGAAACACCAGTAAGCACAGGGAAATATCTGCTTCTAAATCCAAAACGCAGCTATCTAACAGAACGGTTGTCAATGTGTGCACTCAACTTCCAGAGTTAAACCCGTGTGTGGATTCAGCAGTCTGCAAACACTTTCTCTACAGAGTCCCAAAACAGGCGTTTTCAGCCCATTACCGGCATATGGAAGAAACAACAGTAAGCACAGGGAAATATCTGCTTCTAAATCCAAAACGCAGCTATCTAACAGAACGGTTGTCAATGTGTTCACTCAACTTCCAGAGTTAAAGCCGTGTGTTGATTCAGCAGTCTGCAAACACTTTCTCTGCAGAGTCCCAAAACAGGCGTTTTCAGCCCATTACCGGCATATGGAAGAAACAACAGTAAGCACAGGGAAATACCTGCTTCTAAATCCAAAACGCATCCATCTAACAGAACGGTTGTCAATGTGTGCACTCAACTTCCAGAGTTAAACCCGTGTGTGGATTCAGCAGTCTGCAAACACTTTCTCTGCAGAGTCCCAAAACAGGCGTTTTCAGTCCATTACCGGCATATGGAAGAAAATGCAGTAAGCACAGGGAAATATCTGCTTCTAAATCTAAAACGCAGCTATCTAACAGAACGTTTGTCAATGTGTGCACTCAACTTCCAGAGTTAAACCCGTGTGTGGATTCAGCAGTCTGCAAACACTTTCTCTGCAGAGTCCCAAAACAGGCGTTTTCAGCCCATTACCGGCATATGGAAGAAACAACATTAAGCACAGGGAAATACCTGCTTCTAAATCCAAAACGCAGCTATCTAACAGAACGGTTGTCAATGTGTGCACTCAACTTCCATAGTTAAACCCGTGTGTGGATTCAGCAGTCTGCAAACACTTTCTCTGCAGAGTCCCAAAACAGGCGTTTTCAGCCCATTACCGGCATATGGAAGAAACAGCAGTAAGCACAGGGAAATATCTGCTTCTAAATCCAAAACGCAGCTATCTAACAGAACGGTTGTCAATGTGTGCACTCAACTTCCAGAATTAAACCCGTGTGTGGATTCAGCAGTCTGCAAACACTTTCTCTGCAGAGTCCCAAAACAGGCGTTTTCAGCCCAATACCGGCATATGGAAGAAACAGCAGTAAGCACAGGGAAATATCTGCTTCTAAATCTAAAACGCAGCTATCTAACAGAACGGTTGTCAATGTGTGCACTCAACTTCCAGAGTTAAACCCGTGTGTGGATTCAGCAGTCTGCAAACACTTTCTCTGCAGAGTCCCAAACAGGCGCTTTCAGCCCATTACTGGCATATGGAAGAAACAACAGTAAGCACAGGGAAATACCTGCTTCTAAATCCAAAACGCAGCTATCTAACAGAACGGTTGTCAATGTGTGCACTCAACTTCCATAGTTAAACCCGTGTGTGGATTCAGCAGTCTGCAAACACTTTCTCTGCAGAGTCCCAAAACAGGCGTTTTCAGCCCATTACCGGCATATGGAAGAAACAACAGTAAGCACAGGGAAATACCTGCTTCTAAATCCAAAACGCAGCTATCTAACAGAACGGTTGTCAATGTGTGCACTAAGCTTCCAGAGTTAAACCCGTGTGTGCATTCAGCAGTCTGCAAACACTTTCTCTGCAGAGTCCCAAAACAGGAGTTTTCAGCCCATTACCGGCATATGGAAGAAACAACAGTAAGCACAGGGAAATTCCTGCTTCTAAATCCAAAACGCAGCTATCTAACAGAACGGTTGTCAATGTGTGCACTAAACTTCCAGAGTTAATCCCGTGTGTGGATTCAGCAGTCTGCAAACACTTTCTCTGCAGAGTCCCAAAACAGGCGTTTTCAGCCCATTACCGGCATATGGAAGAAACAGCAGTAAGCACAGGGAAATATCTGCTTCTAAATCCAAAACGCAGCTATCTAACAGAACGGTTGTCAATGTGTGCACTCAACTTCCAGAGTTAAACCCGTGTGTGGATTCAGCAGTATGCAAACACTTTCTCTACAGAGTCCCAAAACAGGCGTTTTCAGCCCATTACCGGCATATGGAAGAAACAGCAGTAAGCACAGGGAAATATCTGCTTCTAAATCCAAAACGCAGCTATCTAACAGAACGGTTGTCAATGTGTGCACTCAACTTCCAGAATTAAACCCGTGTGTGGATTCAGCAGTCTGCAAACACTCTCTCTGCAGAGTCCCAAAACAGGCGTTTTCAGCCCATTACCGGCATATGGAAGAAACAGCAGTAAGCACAGGGAAATATCTGCTTCTAAATCCAAAACGCAGCTATCTAACAGAACGGTTGTCAATGTGTGCACTCAACTTCCAGTGTTAAACCCGTGTGTGGATTCCGCAGTCTGCAAACACTTTCTCTGCAGAGTCCCAAAACAGGCGTTTTCAGCCCATTACCGGCATATGGAAGTAACAGCAGTAAGCACAGGGAAATTTCTGCTTCTAAATCCAAAACGCAGCTATCTAACAGAACGGTTGTCAATGTGTGCACTCAACTTCCAGAATTAAACCCGTGTGTGGATTCAGCAGTCTGCAAACACTTTCTCTGCAGAGTCCCAAAACAGGCGTTTTCAGCCCTTTACCGGCATAAGGAAGAAAATGCAGTAAGCACAGGGAAATATCCGCTTCTAAATCCAAAACGCAGCTATCTAACAGAACGGTTGTCAATGTGTGCACTCAACTTCCAGAGTTAAACCCGTGTGTGGATTCCGCAGTCTGCAAACACTTTCTCTGCAGAGTCCCAAAACAGGCGTTTTCAGCCCATTACCGGCATATGGAAGAAACAGCAGTAAGCACAGGGAAATATCTGCTTCTAAATCCAAAACGCAGCTATCTAACAGAACGGTTGTCAATGTGTGCACTCAACTTCCAGAGTTAAACCCGTGTGTGGATTCAGCAGTCTGCAAACACTTTCTCTGCAGAGTCCCAAAACAGGCGTTTTCAGCCCATTACCGGGATATGGAAGAATCAACAGTAAGCACAGGGAAATACCTGCTTCTAAATCCAAAACGCAGCTATCTAACAGAACGGTTGTCAATGTGTGCACTCAACTTCCAGAGTTAAACCCGTGTGTGGATTCAGCAGTCTGCAAACACTTTCTCTGCAGAGTCCCAAAACAGGCGTTTTCAGTCAATTACCGGCATATGGAAGAAAATGCAGTAAGCACAGGGAAATATCTGCTTCTAAATCTAAAACGCAGCTATCTAACAGAACGTTTGTCAATGTGTGCACTCAACTTCCAGAGTTAAACCCGTGTGTGGATTCAGCAGTCTGCAAACACTTTCTCTGCAGAGTCCCAAAACAGGCGTTTTCAGCCCATTACCGGCATATGGAAGAAACAACATTAAGCACAGGGAAATACCTGCTTCTAAATCCAAAACGCAGCTATCTAACAGAACGGTTGTCAATGTGTGCACTCAACTTCCAGAGTTAAACCCGTGTGTGGATTCAGCAGTCTGCAAACACTTTCTCTGCAGAGTCCCAAAACAGGCGTTTTCAGCCCATTACGGGCATATGGAAGAAACAGCAGTAAGCACAGGGAAATATCTGCTTCTAAATCCAAAACGCAGCTATCTAACAGAACGGTTGTCAATGTGTGCACTCAACTTCCAGAATTAAACCCGTGTGTGGATTCAGCAGTCTGCAAACACTTTCTCTGCAGAGTCCCAAAACAGGCGTTTTCAGCCCAATACCGGCATATGGAAGAAACAGCAGTAAGCACAGGGAAATATCTGCTTCTAAATCTAAAACGCAGCTATCTAACAGAACGGTTGTCAATGTGTGCACTCAACTTCCAGAGATAAATCCGAGTGTGGATTCCGCAGTCTGCATACACTTTCTCTGCAGTTTCCCAAAACAGGCGTTATCAGCCCAATACCGGCATATGGAAGAAACAGCCGTAAGCACAGGGAAATATCTGCTTCTAAATTCAAAACGCAGCTATCTAACAGAACGGTTGTCAATGTGTGCACTCAACTTCCAGAATTAAACACGTGTGTGGATTCAGCAGTCTGCAAACACTTTCTCTGCAGAGTCCCAAAACAGGCGTTTTCAGCCCATTACCGGCATATGGAAGAAAATGCAGTAAGCACAGGGAAATATCTGCTTCTAAATCCAAAACGTAGCTATCTAAAAGAACGGTTATCAATGTGTGCACTCAACTTCCAGAGTTAAACCCGTGTGTGGATTCCGCAGTCTGTAAACACTTTCTCTGCAGAGTCCAAAAACAGGCGTTTTCAGCCCATTACCGGCATATGGAAGAAACAGCAGTAAGCACAGGGAAATATCTGCTTCTAAATCCAAAATGCAGCTATCTAACAGAACGGTTGTCAATGTGTTCACTCAACTTCCAGAGTTAAAGCCGTGTGTTGATTCAGCAGTCTGCAAACACTTTCTCTGCAGAGTCCCAAAACAGGCGTTTTCAGCCCATTTCCGGCATATGGAAGAAACAACAGTAAGCACAGGGAAATACCTGCTTCTAAATCCAAAACGCATCTATCTAACAGAACGGTTGTCAATGTGTGCACTCAACTTCCAGAGTTAAACCCGTGTGTGGATTCAGCAGTCTGCAAACACTTTCTCTGCAGAGTCCCAAAACAGGCGTTTTCAGTCCATTACCGGCATATGGAAGAAAATGCAGTAAGCACAGGGAAATATCTGCTTCTAAAACTAAAACGCAGCTATCTAACAGAACGTTTGTCAATGTGTGCACTCAACTTCCAGAGTTAAACCCGTGTGTGGATTCAGCAGTCTGCAAACACTTTCTCTGCAGAGTCCCAAAACAGGCGTTTTCAGCCCATTACCGGCATATGGAAGAAAGAACATTAAGCACAGGGAAATACCTGCTTCTAAATCCAAAACGCAGCTATCTAACAGAACGGTTGTCAATGTGTGCACTCAACTTCCATAGTTAAACCCGTGTGTGGATTCAGCAGTCTGCAAACACTTTCTCTGCAGAGTCCCAAAACAGGCGTTTTCAGCCCATTACGGGCGTATGGAAGAAACAGCAGTAAGCACAGGGAAATATCTGCTTCTAAATCCAAAACGCAGCTATCTAACAGAACGGTTGTCAATGTGTGCACTCAACTTCCAGAATTAAACCCGTGTGTGGATTCAGCAGTCTGCAAACACTTTCTCTGCAGAATCCCAAAACAGGCGTTTTCAGCCCAATACCGGCATATGGAAGAAACTGCAGTAAGCACAGGGAAATATCTGCTTCTAAATCTAAAACGCAGCTATCTAACAGAACGGTTGTCAATGTGTGCACTCAACTTCCAGAGTTAAACCCGTGTGTGGATTCAGCAGTCTGCAAACACTTTCTCTGCAGAGTCCCAAACAGGCGCTTTCATCCCATTACTGGCATATGGAAGAAACAACAGTAAGCACAGGGAAATACCTGCTTCTAAATCCAAAACGCAGCTATCTAACAGAACGGTTGTCAATGTGTGCACTCAACTTCCATAGTTAAACCCGTGTGTGGATTCAGCAGTCTGCAAACACTTTCTCTGCAGAGTCCCAAAACAGGCGTTTTCAGCCCATTACCGGCATAAGGAAGAAACAGCAGTAAGCACAGGGAAATATCTGCTTCTAAATCCAAAACGCAGCTGTCTAACAGAACGATTGTCAATGTGTGCACTCAACTTCCAGAGTTAAACCCGTGTGTGGATTCCGCAGTCTGCATACACTTTCTCTGCAGAGTCCCAAAACAGGCGTTTTCAGCCCATTACCGGCATATGGAAGAAACAGCAGTAAGCACAGGGAAATATCTGGTTCTAAATCCAAAACGCAGCTATCTAACAGAACGGTTGTCAATGTGTGCACTCAACTTCCAGAGTTAAACCCGTGTGTGGATTCAGCCGTCTGCAAACACTTTCTCTGCAGAGTCCCAAAACAGGCGTTTTCAGCCCATTACCGGCATATGGAAGAATCAGCAGTAAGCACAGGGAAATATCTGCTTCTAAATCCAAAACGCAGCTATCTAACAGAACGGTTGTCAATGTGTGCACTCAACTTCCAGAATTAAACCCGTGTGTGGATTCTGCAGTCTGCAAACACTTTCTCTGCAGAGTCCCAAAACAGGCGTTTTCAGCCCATTTCCGGCATATGGAAGAAAATGCAGTAAGCAGAGGGTAATATCTGCTTCTAAATCCAAAACGCAGCTATCTAACAGAACGGTTGTCAATGTGTGCACTCAACTTCCAGAGTTAAACCCGTGTGTGGATTCAGCAGTCTGCAAACACTTTCTCTGCAGAGTCCCAAAACAGGCGTTTTCAGCCCATTACGGGCATATGGAAGAAACAGCAGTAAGCACAGGGAAATATCTGCTTCTAAATCCAAAACGCAGCTATCTAACAGAACGGTTGTCAATGTGTGCACTCAACTTCCAGAGTTAAACCCGTGTGTGGATTCAGCAGTCTGCAAACACTTTCTCTACAGAGTCCCAAAACAGGCGTTTTCAGCCCATTACCGGCATATGGAAGAAACACCAGTAAGCACAGGGAAATATCTGCTTCTAAATCCAAAACGCAGCTATCTAACAGAACGGTTGTCAATGTGTGCACTCAACTTCCAGAGTTAAACCCGTGTGTGGATTCAGCAGTCTGCAAACACTTTCTCTACAGAGTCCCAAAACAGGCGTTTTCAGCCCATTACCGGCATATGGAAGAAACAACAGTAAGCACAGGGAAATATCTGCTTCTAAATCCAAAACGCAGCTATCTAACAGAACGGTTGTCAATGTGTTCACTCAACTTCCAGAGTTAAAGCCGTGTGTTGATTCAGCAGTCTGCAAACACTTTCTCTGCAGAGTCCCAAAACAGGCGTTTTCAGCCCATTACCGGCATATGGAAGAAACAACAGTAAGCACAGGGAAATACCTGCTTCTAAATCCAAAACGCATCCATCTAACAGAACGGTTGTCAATGTGTGCACTCAACTTCCAGAGTTAAACCCGTGTGTGGATTCAGCAGTCTGCAAACACTTTCTCTGCAGAGTCCCAAAACAGGCGTTTTCAGTCCATTACCGGCATATGGAAGAAAATGCAGTAAGCACAGGGAAATATCTGCTTCTAAATCTAAAACGCAGCTATCTAACAGAACGTTTGTCAATGTGTGCACTCAACTTCCAGAGTTAAACCCGTGTGTGGATTCAGCAGTCTGCAAACACTTTCTCTGCAGAGTCCCAAAACAGGCGTTTTCAGCCCATTACCGGCATACGGAAGAAACAACATTAAGCACAGGGAAATACCTGCTTCTAAATCCAAAACGCAGCTATCTAACAGAACGGTTGTCAATGTGTGCACTCAACTTCCATAGTTAAACCCGTGTGTGGATTCAGCAGTCTGCAAACACTTTCTCTGCAGAGTCCCAAAACAGGCGTTTTCAGCCCATTACCGGCATATGGAAGAAACAGCAGTAAGCACAGGGAAATATCTGCTTCTAAATCCAAAACGCAGCTATCTAACAGAACGGTTGTCAATGTGTGCACTCAACTTCCAGAATTAAACCCGTGTGTGGATTCAGCAGTCTGCAAACACTTTCTCTGCAGAGTCCCAAAACAGGCGTTTTCAGCCCAATACCGGCATATGGAAGAAACAGCAGTAAGCACAGGGAAATATCTGCTTCTAAATCTAAAACGCAGCTATCTAACAGAACGGTTGTCAATGTTTGCACTCAACTTCCAGAGTTAAACCCGTGTGTGGATTCAGCAGTCTGCAAACACTTTCTCTGCAGAGTCCCAAACAGGCGCTTTCAGCCCATTACTGGCATATGGAAGAAACAACAGTAAGCACAGGGAAATACCTGCTTCTAAATCCAAAACGCAGCTATCTAACAGAACGGTTGTCAATGTGTGCACTCAACTTCCATAGTTAAACCCGTGTGTGGATTCAGCAGTCTGCAAACACTTTCTCTGCAGAGTCCCAAAACAGGCGTTTTCAGCCCATTACCGGCATATGGAAGAAACAACAGTAAGCACAGGGAAATACCTGCTTCTAAATCCAAAACGCAGCTATCTAACAGAACGGTTGTCAATGTGTGCACTAAACTTCCAGAGTTAATCCCGTGTGTGGATTCAGCAGTCTGCAAACACTTTCTCTGCAGAGTCCCAAAACAGGCGTTTTCAGCCCATTACCGGCATATGGAAGAAACAGCAGTAAGCACAGGGAAATATCTGCTTCTACATCCAAAACGCAGCTATCTAACAGAACGGTTGTCAATGTGTGCACTCAACTTCCAGAGTTAAACCCGTGTGTGGATTCAGCAGTATGCAAACACTTTCTCTACAGAGTCCCAAAACAGGCGTTTTCAGCCCATTACCGGCATATGGAAGAAACAGCAGTAAGCACAGGGAAATATCTGCTTCTAAATCCAAAACGCAGCTATCTAACAGAACGGTTGTCAATGTGTGCACTCAACTTCCAGAATTAAACCCGTGTGTGGATTCAGCAGTCTGCAAACACTCTCTCTGCAGAGTCCCAAAACAGGCGTTTTCAGCCCATTACCGGCATATGGAAGAAACAGCAGTAAGCACAGGGAAATATCTGCTTCTAAATCCAAAACGCAGCTATCTAACAGAACGGTTGTCAATGTGTGCACTCAACTTCCAGAGTTAAACCCGTGTGTGGATTCCACAGTCTGCAAACACTTTCTCTGCAGAGTCCCAAAACAGACGTTTTCAGCCCATTACCGGCATATGGAAGTAACAGCAGTAAGCACAGGGAAATTTCTGCTTCTAAATCCAAAACGCAGCTATCTAACAGAACGGTTGTCAATGTGTGCACTCAACTTCCAGAATTAAACCCGTGTGTGGATTCAGCAGTCTGCAAACACTTTCTCTGCAGAGTCCCAAAACAGGCGTTTTCAGCCCTTTACCGGCATATGGAAGAAAATGCAGTAAGCACAGGGAAATATCCGCTTCTAAATCCAAAACGCAGCTATCTAACAGAACGGTTGTCAATGTGTGCACTCAACTTCCAGAGTTAAACCCGTGTGTGGATTCCGCAGTCTGTAAACACTTTCTCTGCAGAGTCCCAAAACAGGCGTTTTCAGCCCATTACCGGCATATGGAAGAAACAGCAGTAAGCACAGGGAAATATCTGCTTCTAAATCCAAAACGCAGCTATCTAACAGAACGGTTGTCAATGTGTGCACTCAACTTCCAGAGTTAAACCCGTGTGTGGATTCAGCAGTCTGCAAACACTTTCTCTGCAGAGTCCCAAAACAGGCGTTTTCAGCCCATTACCGGGATATGGAAGAATCAACAGTAAGCACAGGGAAATACCTGCTTCTAAATCCAAAACGCAGCTATCTAACAGAACGGTTGTCAATGTGTGCACTCAACTTCCAGAGTTAAACCCGTGTGTGGATTCAGCAGTCTGCAAACACTTTCTCTGCAGAGTCCCAAAACAGGCGTTTTCAGTCAATTACCGGCATATGGAAGAAAATGCAGTAAGCACAGGGAAATATCTGCTTCTAAATCTAAAACGCAGCTATCTAACAGAACGTTTGTCAATGTGTGCACTCAACTTCCAGAGTTAAACCCGTGTGTGGATTCAGCAGTCTGCAAACACTTTCTCTGCAGAGTCCCAAAACAGGCGTTTTCAGCCCATTACCGGCATATGGAAGAAACAACATTAAGCACAGGGAAATACCTGCTTCTAAATCCAAAACGCAGCTATCTAACAGAACGGTTGTCAATGTGTGCACTCAACTTCCAGAGTTAAACCCGTGTGTGGATTCAGCAGTCTGCAAACACTTTCTCTGCAGAGTCCCAAAACAGGCGTTTTCAGCCCATTACGGGCATATGGAAGAAACAGCAGTAAGCACAGGGAAATATCTGCTTCTAAATCCAAAACGCAGCTATCTAACAGAACGGTTGTCAATGTGTGCACTCAACTTCCAGAATTAAACCCGTGTGTGGATTCAGCAGTCTGCAAACACTTTCTCTGCAGAGTCCCAAAACAGGCGTTTTCAGCCCAATACCGGCATATGGAAGAAACAGCAGTAAGCACAGGGAAATATCTGCTTCTAAATCTAAAATGCAGCTATCTAACAGAACGGTTGTCAATGTGTGCACTCAACTTCCAGAGTTAAACCCGTGTGTGGATTCAGCAGTCTGCAAACACTTTCTCTGCAGAGTCCCAAACAGGCTCTTTCAGCCCATTACTGGCATATGGAAGAAACAACAGTAAGCACAGGGAAATACCTGCTTCTAAATCCAAAACGCAGCTATCTAACAGAACGGTTGTCAATGTGTGCACTCAACTTCCAGAGTTAAACCCGTGTGTGGATTCAGCAGTCTGCAAACACTTCCTCTGCAGAGTCCCAAAACAGGCGTTTTCAGCCCATTACCGGCATAAGGAAGAAACAGAAGTAAGCACAGGGAAATATCTGCTTCTAAATCCAAAACGCAGCTGTCTAACAGAACGATTGTCAATGTGTGCACTCAACTTCCAGAGTTAAACCCGTGTGTGGATTTCACAGTCTGCATACACTTTCTCTGCAGAGTCCCAAAACAGGCGTTTTCAGCCCATTACCGGCATATGGAAGAAACAGCAGTAAGCACAGGGAAATATCTGGTTCTAAATCCAAAACGCAGCTATCTAACAGAACGGTTGTCAATGTGTGCACTCAACTTCCAGAGTTAAACCCGTGTGTGGATTCAGCCGTCTGCAAACACTTTCTCTGCAGAGTCCCAAAACAGGCGTTTTCAGCCCATTACCGGCATATGGAAGAATCAGCAGTAAGCACAGGGAAATATCTGCTTCTAAATCCAAAACGCAGCTATCTAACAGAACGGTTGTCAATGTGTGCACTCAACTTCCAGAATTAAACCCGTGTGTGGATTCTGCAGTCTCCAAACACTTTCTCTGCAGAGTCCCAAAACAGGCGTTTTCAGCCCATTTCCGGCATATGGAAGAAAATGCAGTAAGCACAGGGTAATATCTGATTCTAAATCCAAAACGCAGCTATCTAACAGAACGGTTGTCAATGTGTGCACTCAACTTCCAGAGTTAAACCCGTGTGTGGATTCAGCAGTCTGCAAACACTTTCTCTGCAGAGTCCCAAAACAGGCGTTTTCAGCCCATTACCGGCATATGGAAGAAACAGCAGTAAGCACAGGGAAATATCTGCTTCTAAATCCAAAACGCAGCTATCTAACAGAACGGTTGTCAATGTGTGCACTCAACTTCCAGAATTAAACCCGTGTGTGGATTCAGCAGTCTGCAAACACTTTCTCTGCAGAGTCCCAAAACAGGCGTTTTCAGCCCAATACCGGCATACGGAAGAAACAGCAGTAAGCACAGGGAAATATCTGCTTCTAAATCTAAAACGCAGCTATCTAACAGAACGGTTGTCAATGTGTGCACTCAACTTCCAGAGTTAAACCCGTGTGTGGATTCAGCAGTCTGCAAACACTTTCTCTGCAGAATCCCAAACAGGCGCTTTCAGCCCATTACTGGCATATGGAAGAAACAACAGTAAGCACAGGGAAATACCTGCTTCTAAATCCAAAACGCAGCTATCTAACAGAACGGTTGTCAATGTGTGCACTCAACTTCCATAGTTAAACCCGTGTGTGGATTCAGCAGTCTGCAAACACTATCTCTGCAGAGTCCCAAAACAGGCGTTTTCAGCCCATTACCGGCATATGGAAGAAACAACAGTAAGCACAGGGAAATACCTGCTTCTAAATCCAAAACGCAGCTTTCTAACAGAACGGTTGTCAATGTGTGCACTAAACTTCCAGAGTTAAACCCGTGTGTGGATTCAGCAGTCTGCAAACACTTTCTCTGCAGAGTCGCAAAACAGGCGTTTTCAGCCCATTACCGGCATATGGAAGAAACAACAGTAAGCATAGGGAAATACCTGCTTCTAAATCCAAAACGCAGCTATCTAACAGAACGGTTGTCAATTTGTGCACTAAACTTCCAGAGTTAATCCCGTGTGTGGATTCAGCAGTCTGCAAACACTTTCTCTGCAGAGTCCCAAAACAGGCGTTTTCAGCCCATTACCGGCATATAGAAGAAACAGCAGTAAGCACAGGGAAATATCTGCTTCTAAATCCAAAACGCAGCTATCTAACAGAACGGTTGTCAATGTGTGCAATCAACTTCCAGAGTTAAACCCGTGTGTGGATTCCGCAGTCTGCATACACTTTCTCTGCAGAGTCCCAAAACAGGCGTTTTCAGCCCATTACCGGCATATGGAAGAAACAGCAGTAAGCACAGGGAAATATCTGGTCCTAAATCCAAAACGCAGCTATCTAACAGAACGGTTGTCAATGTGTGCACTCAACTTCCAGAGTTAAACCCGTGTGTGGATTCAGCAGTCTGCAATCACTTTCTCTGCAGAGTCCCAAAACAGGCGTTTTCAGCCCATTACCGGCATATGGAAGAAACAGCAGTAAGCACAGGGAAATATCTGCTTCTAAATACAAAATACAGCTATCTAACAGAACGGTTGTCAATGTGTGCACTCAACTTCCAGAATTAAACCCGTGTGTGGATTCCGCAGTCTGCAAACACTTTCTCTGCAGAGTCCCAAAACAGGCGTTTTCAGCCCATTACCGGCATATGGAAGAAACAGCAGTAAGCACAGGGAAATATCTGCTTCTAAATCCAAAACGCAGCTATCTAACAGAACGGTTGTCAATGTGTGCACTCAACTTCCAGAGTTAAACCCGTGTGTGGATTCAGCAGTCTGCAAACGCTTTCTCTACAGAGTCCCAAAACAGGCGTTTTCAGCCCATTACCGGCATATGGAAGAAACAGCAGTAAGCACAGGGAAATATCTGCTTCTAAATTCAAAACGCAGCTATCTAACAGAACGGTTGTCAATGTGTGCACTCAACTTCCAGAATTAAACACGTGTGTGGATTCAGCAGTCTGCAAACACTTTCTCTGCAGAGTCCCAAAACAGGCGTTTTCAGCCCTTTACCGGCATATGGAAGAAAATGCAGTAAGCACAGGGAAATATCCGCTTCTAAATCCAAAACGCAGCTATCTAACAGAACGGTTGTCAATGTGTGCACTCAACTTCCAGAGTTAAACCCGTGTGTGGATTCCGCAGTCTGTAAACACTTTCTCTGCAGAGTCCCAAAACAGGCGTTTTCAGCCCATTACCGGCATATGGAAGAAACAGCAGTAAGCACAGGGAAATATCTGCTTCTAAATCCAAAACGCAGCTATCTAACAGAACGGTTGTCAATGTGTGCACTCAACTTCCAGAGTTAAACCCGTGTGTGGATTCAGCAGTCTGCAAACACTTTCTCTGCAGAGTCCCAAAACAGGCGTTTTCAGCCCATTACCGGGATATGGAAGAATCAACAGTAAGCACAGGGAAATACCTGCTTCTAAATCCAAAACGCAGCTATCTAACAGAACGGTTGTCAATGTGTGCACTCAACTTCCAGAGTTAAACCCGTGTGTGGATTCAGCAGTCTGCAAACACTTTCTCTGCAGAGTCCCAAAACAGGCGTTTTCAGTCAATTACCGGCATATGGAAGAAAATGCAGTAAGCACAGGGAAATATCTGCTTCTAAATCTAAAACGCAGCTATCTAACAGAACGTTTGTCAATGTGTGCACTCAACTTCCAGAGTTAAACCCGTGTGTGGATTCAGCAGTCTGCAAACACTTTCTCTGCAGAGTCCCAAAACAGGCGTTTTCAGCCCATTACCGGCATATGGAAGAAACAACATTAAGCACAGGGAAATACCTGCTTCTAAATCCAAAACGCAGCTATCTAACAGAACGGTTGTCAATGTGTGCACTCAACTTCCAGAGTTAAACCCGTGTGTGGATTCAGCAGTCTGCAAACACTTTCTCTGCAGAGTCCCAAAACAGGCGTTTTCAGCCCATTACGGGCATATGGAAGAAACAGCAGTAAGCACAGGGAAATATCTGCTTCTAAATCCAAAACGCAGCTATCTAACAGAACGGTTGTCAATGTGTGCACTCAACTTCCAGAATTAAACCCGTGTGTGGATTCAGCAGTCTGCAAACACTTTCTCTGCAGAGTCCCAAAACAGGCGTTTTCAGCCCAATACCGGCATATGGAAGAAACAGCAGTAAGCACAGGGAAATATCTGCTTCTAAATCTAAAATGCAGCTATCTAACAGAACGGTTGTCAATGTGTGCACTCAACTTCCAGAGTTAAACCCGTGTGTGGATTCAGCAGTCTGCAAACACTTTCTCTGCAGAGTCCCAAACAGGCTCTTTCAGCCCATTACTGGCATATGGAAGAAACAACAGTAAGCACAGGGAAATACCTGCTTCTAAATCCAAAACGCAGCTATCTAACAGAACGGTTGTCAATGTGTGCACTCAACTTCCAGAGTTAAACCCGTGTGTGGATTCAGCAGTCTGCAAACACTTCCTCTGCAGAGTCCCAAAACAGGCGTTTTCAGCCCATTACCGGCATAAGGAAGAAACAGAAGTAAGCACAGGGAAATATCTGCTTCTAAATCCAAAACGCAGCTGTCTAACAGAACGATTGTCAATGTGTGCACTCAACTTCCAGAGTTAAACCCGTGTGTGGATTTCACAGTCTGCATACACTTTCTCTGCAGAGTCCCAAAACAGGCGTTTTCAGCCCATTACCGGCATATGGAAGAAACAGCAGTAAGCACAGGGAAATATCTGGTTCTAAATCCAAAACGCAGCTATCTAACAGAACGGTTGTCAATGTGTGCACTCAACTTCCAGAGTTAAACCCGTGTGTGGATTCAGCCGTCTGCAAACACTTTCTCTGCAGAGTCCCAAAACAGGCGTTTTCAGCCCATTACCGGCATATGGAAGAATCAGCAGTAAGCACAGGGAAATATCTGCTTCTAAATCCAAAACGCAGCTATCTAACAGAACGGTTGTCAATGTGTGCACTCAACTTCCAGAATTAAACCCGTGTGTGGATTCTGCAGTCTCCAAACACTTTCTCTGCAGAGTCCCAAAACAGGCGTTTTCAGCCCATTTCCGGCATATGGAAGAAAATGCAGTAAGCACAGGGTAATATCTGATTCTAAATCCAAAACGCAGCTATCTAACAGAACGGTTGTCAATGTGTGCACTCAACTTCCAGAGTTAAACCCGTGTGTGGATTCAGCAGTCTGCAAACACTTTCTCTGCAGAGTCCCAAAACAGGCGTTTTCAGCCCATTACCGGCATATGGAAGAAACAGCAGTAAGCACAGGGAAATATCTGCTTCTAAATCCAAAACGCAGCTATCTAACAGAACGGTTGTCAATGTGTGCACTCAACTTCCAGAATTAAACCCGTGTGTGGATTCAGCAGTCTGCAAACACTTTCTCTGCAGAGTCCCAAAACAGGCGTTTTCAGCCCAATACCGGCATACGGAAGAAACAGCAGTAAGCACAGGGAAATATCTGCTTCTAAATCTAAAACGCAGCTATCTAACAGAACGGTTGTCAATGTGTGCACTCAACTTCCAGAGTTAAACCCGTGTGTGGATTCAGCAGTCTGCAAACACTTTCTCTGCAGAATCCCAAACAGGCGCTTTCAGCCCATTACTGGCATATGGAAGAAACAACAGTAAGCACAGGGAAATACCTGCTTCTAAATCCAAAACGCAGCTATCTAACAGAACGGTTGTCAATGTGTGCACTCAACTTCCATAGTTAAACCCGTGTGTGGATTCAGCAGTCTGCAAACACTATCTCTGCAGAGTCCCAAAACAGGCGTTTTCAGCCCATTACCGGCATATGGAAGAAACAACAGTAAGCACAGGGAAATACCTGCTTCTAAATCCAAAACGCAGCTTTCTAACAGAACGGTTGTCAATGTGTGCACTAAACTTCCAGAGTTAAACCCGTGTGTGGATTCAGCAGTCTGCAAACACTTTCTCTGCAGAGTCGCAAAACAGGCGTTTTCAGCCCATTACCGGCATATGGAAGAAACAACAGTAAGCATAGGGAAATACCTGCTTCTAAATCCAAAACGCAGCTATCTAACAGAACGGTTGTCAATTTGTGCACTAAACTTCCAGAGTTAATCCCGTGTGTGGATTCAGCAGTCTGCAAACACTTTCTCTGCAGAGTCCCAAAACAGGCGTTTTCAGCCCATTACCGGCATATAGAAGAAACAGCAGTAAGCACAGGGAAATATCTGCTTCTAAATCCAAAACGCAGCTATCTAACAGAACGGTTGTCAATGTGTGCAATCAACTTCCAGAGTTAAACCCGTGTGTGGATTCCGCAGTCTGCATACACTTTCTCTGCAGAGTCCCAAAACAGGCGTTTTCAGCCCATTACCGGCATATGGAAGAAACAGCAGTAAGCACAGGGAAATATCTGGTCCTAAATCCAAAACGCAGCTATCTAACAGAACGGTTGTCAATGTGTGCACTCAACTTCCAGAGTTAAACCCGTGTGTGGATTCAGCAGTCTGCAATCACTTTCTCTGCAGAGTCCCAAAACAGGCGTTTTCAGCCCATTACCGGCATATGGAAGAAACAGCAGTAAGCACAGGGAAATATCTGCTTCTAAATACAAAATACAGCTATCTAACAGAACGGTTGTCAATGTGTGCACTCAACTTCCAGAATTAAACCCGTGTGTGGATTCCGCAGTCTGCAAACACTTTCTCTGCAGAGTCCCAAAACAGGCGTTTTCAGCCCATTACCGGCATATGGAAGAAACAGCAGTAAGCACAGGGAAATATCTGCTTCTAAATCCAAAACGCAGCTATCTAACAGAACGGTTGTCAATGTGTGCACTCAACTTCCAGAGTTAAACCCGTGTGTGGATTCAGCAGTCTGCAAACGCTTTCTCTACAGAGTCCCAAAACAGGCGTTTTCAGCCCATTACCGGCATATGGAAGAAACAGCAGTAAGCACAGGGAAATATCTGCTTCTAAATTCAAAACGCAGCTATCTAACAGAACGGTTGTCAATGTGTGCACTCAACTTCCAGAATTAAACACGTGTGTGGATTCAGCAGTCTGCAAACACTTTCTCTGCAGAGTCCCAAAACAGGCGTTTTCAGCCCATTACCGGCATATGGAAGAAACAACAGTAAGCACAGGGAAATACCTGCTTCTAAATCCAAAACGCAGCTATCTAACAGAACGGTTGTCAATGTGTGCACTCAACTTCCATAGTGAAACCCGTGTGTGGATTCAGCAGTCTGCAAACACTTTCTCTGCAGGGTCCCAAAACAGGCGTTTTCAGCCCATTACCGGCATATGGAAGAAACAGCAGTAAGCACAGGGAAATATCTGCTTCTAAATCCAAAACGCAGCTATCTAACAGAACGGTTGTCAATGTGTGCACTCAACTTCCATAGTGAAACCCGTGTGTGGATTCAGCAGTCTGCAAACACTTTCTCTGCAGGGTCCCAAAACAGGCGTTTTCAGCCCATTACCGGCATATGGAAGAAACAGCAGTAAGCACAGGGAAATATCTGCTTCTAAATCCAAAATGCAGCTATCTAACAGAACGGTTGTCAATGTGTGCACTCAACTTCCATAGTGAAACCCGTGTGTGGATTCAGCAGTCTGCAAACACTTTCTCTGCAGGGTCCCAAAACAGGCGTTTTCAGCCCATTACCGGCATATGGAAGAAACAGCAGTAAGCACAGGGAAATATCTGCTTCTAAATTCAAAACGCAGCTATCTAACAGAACGGTTGTCAATGTGTGCACTCAACTTCCAGTGTTAAACCCGTGTGTGGATTCCGCAGTCTGCAAACACTTTCTCTGCAGAGTCCCAAAACAGGCGTTTTCAGCCCATTACCGGCATATGGAAGTAACAGCAGTAAGCACAGGGAAATTTCTGCTTCTAAATCCAAAACGCAGCTATCTAACAGAACGGTTGTCAATGTGTGCACTCAACTTCCAGAATTAAACCCGTGTGTGGATTCAGCAGTCTGCAAACACTTTCTCTGCAGAGTCCCAAAACAGGCGTTTTCAGCCCTTTACCGGCATATGGAAGAAAATGCAGTAAGCACAGGGAAATATCCGCTTCTAAATCCAAAACGCAGCTATCTAACAGAACGGTTGTCAATGTGTGCACTCAACTTCCAGAGTTAAACCCGTGTGTGGATTCCGCAGTCTGTAAACACTTTCTCTGCAGAGTCCCAAAACAGGCGTTTTCAGCCCATTACCGGCATATGGAAGAAACAGCAGTAAGCACAGGGAAATATCTGCTTCTAAATCCAAAACGCAGCTATCTAACAGAACGGTTGTCAATGTGTGCACTCAACTTCCAGAGTTAAACCCGTGTGTGGATTCAGCAGTCTGCAAACACTTTCTCTGCAGAGTCCCAAAACAGGCGTTTTCAGCCCATTACCGGCATATGGAAGAAACAACAGTAAGCACAGGGAAATACCTGCTTCTAAATCCAAAACGCAGCTATCTAACAGAACGGTTGTCAATGTGTGCACTCAACTTCCAGAGTTAAACCCGTGTGTGGATTCAGCAGTCTGCAAACACTTTCTCTGCAGAGTCCCAAAACAGGCGTTTTCAGTCCATTACCGGCATATGGAAGAAAATGCAGTAAGCACAGGGAAATATCTGCTTCTAAATCTAAAACGCAGCTATCTAACAGAACGTTTGTCAATGTGTGCACTCAACTTCCAGAGTTAAACCCGTGTGTGGATTCAGCAGTCTGCAAACACTTTCTCTGCAGAGTCCCAAAACAGGCGTTTTCAGCCCATTACCGGCATATGGAAGAAACAACATTAAGCACAGGGAAATACCTGCTTCTAAATCCAAAACGCAGCTATCTAACAGAACGGTTGTCAATGTGTGCACTCAACTTCCATAGTTAAACCCGTGTGTGGATTCAGCAGTCTGCAAACACTTTCTCTGCAGAGTCCCAAAACAGGCGTTTTCAGCCCATTACCGGCATATGGAAGAAACAGCAGTAAGCACAGGGAAATATCTGCTTCTTAATCCAAAACGCAGCTATCTAACAGAACGGTTGTCAATGTGTCCACTCAACTTCCAGAATTAAACCCGTGTGTGGATTCAGCAGTCTGCAAACACTTTCTCTGCAGAGTCCCAAAACAGGCGTTTTCAGCCCAATACCGGCATATGGAAGAAACAGCAGTAAGCACAGGGAAATATCTGCTTCTAAATCTAAAACGCAGCTATCTAACAGAACGGTTGTCAATGTGTGCACTCAACTTCCAGAGTTAAACCCGTGTGTGGATTCAGCAGTCTGCAAACACTTTCTCTGCAGAGTCCCAAACAGGCGCTTTCAGCCCATTACCGGCATATGGAAGAAACAACAGTAAGCACAGGGAAATACCTGCTTCTAAATCCAAAACGCAGCTATCTAACAGAACGGTTGTCAATGTGTGCACTCAACTTCCATAGTTAAACCCGTGTATGGATTCAGCAGTCTGCAAACACTTTCTCTGCAGAGTCCCAAAACAGGCGTTTTCAGCATATTACCGGCATATGGAAGAAAATGCAGTAAGCACAGGGAAATATCTGCTTCTAAATCCAAAACGCAGCTATCTAACAGAACGGTTGTCAATGTGTGCACTCAACTTCCATAGTTAAACCCGTGTGTGGATTCAGCAGTCTGCAAACACTTTCTCTGCAGAGTCCCAAAACAGGCGTTTTCAGCCCATTACTGGCATATGGAAGAAACAGCAGTTAGCACAGGGAAATATCTGCTTCTAAATCCAAAACGCAGCTATCTAACAGAACAGTTGTCAATGTGTGCACTCAACTTCCAGAGTTAAACCCGAGTGTGGATTCCGGAGTCTGCATACACTTTCTCTGCAGAGTCCCAAAACAGGCGTTTTCAGCCCATTACCGGCATATGGAAGAAACAGCAGTAAGCACAGGGAAATATCTGGTTCTAAATCCAAAACGCAGCTATCTAACAGAACGGTTGTCAATGTGTGCACTCAACTTCCAGAGTTAAACCCGTGTGTGGATTCAGCAGTCTGCAAACACTTTCTCTGCAGAGTCCCAAAACAGGCGTTTTCAGCCGATTACCGGCATATGGAAGAAACAGCAGGAAGCACAGGGAAATATCTGCTTCTAAATCCAAAGTGCAGCTATCTAACAGAACGGTTGTCAATGTGTGCACTCAACTTCCAGAGTTAAACCCGTGTGTGGATTCAGCAGTCTGCAAACACTTTCTCTACAGAGTCCCAAAACAGGCGTTTTCAGCCCATTACCGGCATATGGAAGAAACAGCAGTAAGCACAGGGAAATATCTGGTTCTAAATCCAAAACGCAGCTATCTAACAGAACGGTTGTCAATGTGTGCACTCAACTTCCAGAGTTAAACCCGTGTGTGGATTCCGCAGTCTGCAAACACTTTCTCTGCAGAGTCCCAAAACAGGCGTTTTCAGCCCATTACCGGCATATGGAAGAAACAGCAGTAAGCACAGGGAAATATCTGCTTCTAAATCTAAAACGCAGCTATCTAACAGAACGGTTGTCAATGTGTGCACCCAACTTCCAGAGTTAAACCGGTGTGTGGATTCAGCAGTCTGCAAACCCTTTCTCTGCAGAGTCCCAAAACAGGCGTTTTCATCCCATTACCGGCATATAGGAGAAACAACAGTAAGCACAGGGAGATACCTGCTTCTAAATCCAAAATGCAGCTTTCTAACAGAACGGTTGTCAATGTGTGCACTCAACTTCCATAGTTAAACCCGTGTGTGGATTCAGCAGTCTACAAACACTTTCTCTGCAGAGTCCCAAAACAGGCGTTTTCAGCCCATTACCGGCATATGGAAGAAACAGCAGTAAGCACAGGGAATTATCTGCTTCTAAATCCAAAACGCAGCTATCTACCAGAACGGTTGTCAATGTGTGCACTCAACTTCCAGAGTTAAACCCGTGTGTGGATTCCGCAGTCTGCATACACTTTCTCTGCAGAGTCCCAAAACAGGCGTTTTCAGCCCATTACCGGCATATGGAAGAAACAGCAGTAAGCACAGGGAAATATATGGTTCTAAATCCAAAACGCAGCTATCTAACAGAACGGTTGTCAATGTGTGCACTCAACTTCCAGAGTTAAACCCGTGTGTGGATTCAGCAGTCTGCAAACACTTTCTCTGCAGAGTCCCAAAACAGGCGTTTTCAGCCCATTACCGGCATATGGAAGAAACAGCAGTAAGCACAGGGAAATATCTGCTTCTAAATCCAAAACGCAGCTATCTAACAGAACGGTTGTCAATGTGTGCACTCAACTTCCAGAGTTAAAACCGTGTGTGAATTCCGCAGTCTGCAAACACTTTCTCTGCAGAGTCCCAAAACAGGCGTTTTCAGCCCATTACCGGCATATGGAAGAAACAGCAGTAAGCACAGGGAAATATCTGCTTCTAAATCCAAAATGCAGCTATCTAACAGAACGGTTGTCAATGTGTGCACTCAACTTCCAGAGTTAAACCCGTGTGTGGATTCAGCAGTCTGCAAACGCTTTCTCTACAGAGTCCCAAAACAGGCGTTTTCAGCCCATTACCGGCATATGGAAGAAACAGCAGTAAGCACAGGGAAATATCTGCTTCTAAATTCAAAACGCAGCTATCTAACAGAACGGTTGTCAATGTGTGCACTCAACTTCCAGAATTAAACACGTGTGTGGATTCAGCAGTCTGCAAACACTTTCCCTGCAGAGTCCCAAAACAGGCGTTTTCAGCCCATTACCGGCATATGGAAGAAACAACAGTAAGCACAGGGAAATACCTGCTTCTAAATCCAAAACGAAGCTATCTAACAGAACGGTTGTCAATGTGTGCACTCAACTTCCATAGTGAAACCCGTGTGTGGATTCAGCAGTCTGCAAACACTTTCTCTGCAGGGTCCCAAAACAGGCGTTTTCAGCCCATTACCGGCATATGGAAGAAACAGCAGTAAGCACAGGGAAATATCTGCTTCTAAATCCAAAATGCAGCTATCTAACAGAACGGTTGTCAGTGTGTGCACTCAACTTCCATACTGAAACCCGTGTGTGGATTCAGCAGTCTGCAAACACTTTCTCTGCAGGGTCCCAAAACAGGCGTTTTCAGCCCATTACCGGCATATGGAAGAAACAGCAGTAAGCACAGGGAAATATCTGCTTCTAAATACAAAACGCAGCTATCTAACAGAACGGTTGTCAATGTGTGCACTCAACTTCCATAGTGAAACCCGTGTGTGGATTCAGCAGTCTGCAAACACTTTCTCTGCAGGGTCCCAAAACAGGCGTTTTCAGCCCATTACCGGCATATGGAAGAAACAGCAGTAAGCACAGGGAAATATCTGCTTCTAAATCCAAAATGCAGCTATCTAACAGAACGGTTGTCAATGTGTGCACTCAACTTCCATAGTGAAACCCGTGTGTGGATTCAGCAGTCTGCAAACACTTTCTCTGCAGGGTCCCAAAACAGGCGTTTTCAGCCCATTACCGGCATATGGAAGAAACAGCAGTAAGCACAGGGAAATATCTGCTTCTAAATCCAAAACGCAGCTATCTAACAGAACGGTTGTCAATGTGTGCACTCAACTTCCAGTGTTAAACCCGTGTGTGGATTCCGCAGTCTGCAAACACTTTCTCTGCAGAGTCCCAAAACAGGCGTTTTCAGCCCATTACCGGCATATGGAAGTAACAGCAGTAAGCCCAGGGAAATTTCTGCTTCTAAATCCAAAACGCAGCTATCTAACAGAACGGTTGTCAATGTGTGCACTCAACTTCCAGAATTAAACCCGTGTGTGGATTCAGCAGTCTGCAAACACTTTCTCTGCAGAGTCCCAAAACAGGCGTTTTCAGCCCTTTACCGGCATATGGAAGAAAATGCAGTAAGCACAGGGAAATATCCGCTTCTAAATCCAAAACGCAGCTATCTAACAGAACGGTTGTCAATGTGTGCACTCAACTTCCAGAGTTAAACCCGTGTGTGGATTCAGCAGTCTGTAAACACTTTCTCTGCAGAGTCCCAAAACAGGCGTTTTCAGCCCATTACCGGCATATGGAAGAAACAGCAGTAAGCACAGGGAAATATCTGCTTCTAAATCCAAAACGCAGCTATCTAACAGAACGGTTGTCAATGTGTGCACTCAACTTCCAGAGTTAAACCCGTGTGTGGATTCAGCAGTCTGCAAACACTTTCTCTGCAGAGTCCCAAAACAGGCGTTTTCAGCCCATTACCGGCATATGGAAGAAACAACAGTAAGCACAGGGAAATACCTGCTTCTAAATCCAAAACGCAGCTATCTAACAGAACGGTTGTCAATGTGTGCACTCAACTTCCAGAGTTAAACCCGTGTGTGGATTCAGCAGTCTGCAAACACTTTCTCTGCAGAGTCCCAAAACAGGCGTTTTCAGTCCATTACCGGCATATGGAAGAAAATGCAGTAAGCACAGGGAAATATCTGCTTCTAAATCTAAAACGCAGCTATCTAACAGAACGTTTGTCAATGTGTGCACTCAACTTCCAGAGTTAAACCCGTGTGTGGATTCAGCAGTCTGCAAACACTTTCTCTGCAGAGTCCCAAAACAGGCGTTTTCAGCCCATTACCGGCATATGGAAGAAACAACATTAAGCACAGGGAAATACCTGCTTCTAAATCCAAAACGCAGCTATCTAACAGAACGGTTGTCAATGTGTGCACTCAACTTCCATAGTTAAACCCGTGTGTGGATTCAGCAGTCTGCAAACACTTTCTCTGCAGAGTCCCAAAACAGGCGTTTTCAGCCCATTACCGGCATATGGAAGAAACAGCAGTAAGCACAGGGAAATATCTGCTTCTAAATCCAAAACGCAGCTATCTAACAGAACGGTTGTCAATGTGTCCACTCAACTTCCAGAATTAAACCCGTGTGTGGATTCAGCAGTCTGCAAACACTTTCTCTGCAGAGTCCCAAAACAGGCGTTTTCAGCCCAATACCGGCATATGGAAGAAACAGCAGTAAGCACAGGGAAATATCTGCTTCTAAATCTAAAACGCAGCTATCTAACAGAACGGTTGTCAATGTGTGCACTCAACTTCCAGAGTTAAACCCGTGTGGGGATTCAGCAGTCTGCAAACACTTTCTCTGCAGAGTCCCAAAACAGGCGTTTTCAGCCCATTACCGGCATATGGAAGAAACAACAGTAAGCACAGGGAAATACCTGCTTCTAAATCCAAAACGCAGCTATCTAACAGAACGGTTGTCAATGTGTGCGCTCAACTTCCAGAGTTAAACCCGTGTGTGGATTCAGCAGTCTTCAAACACTTTCTCTGCAGAGTCCCAAAACAGGCGTTTTCAGCCCATTACCGGCATATGGAAGAAACAGCAGTAAGCACAGGGAAATATCTGCTTCTAAATCCAAAACGCAGCTATCTAACAGAACGGTTGTGAATGTGTGCACTCAACTTCCAGAGTTAAACCCGAGTGTGGATTCCGCAGTCTGCATACACTTTCTCTGCAGAGTCCCAAAACAGGCGTTTTCAGCCCATTACCGGCATATGGAAAAAACAGCAGTAAGCACAGGGAAATATCCGCTTCTAAATCCAAAACGCAGCTATCTAACAGAACGGTTGTGAATGTGTGCACTCAACTTCCAGAGTTTAACCCGTGTGTGGATTCAGCAGTCTGCAAACACTTTCTCTACAGAGTCCCAAAACAGGCGTTTTCAGCCCATTACCGGCATAAGGAAGAAACAGCAGTAAGCACAGGGAAATATCTGCTTCTAAATTCAAAACGCAGCTATCTAACAGAACGGTTGTCAATGTGTGCACTCAACTTCCAGAATTAAACCCGTGTGTGGATTCAGCAGTCTGCAAACACTTTCTCTGCAGAGTCCCAAAACAGGCGTTTTCAGCCCATTACCGGCATATGGAAGAAAAGGCAGTAAGCACAGGGGAATATCTGCTTCTAAATCTAAAACGCAGCTATCTAACAGAACGGTTGTCAATGTGTGCACTCAACTTCCAGAGTTAAACCCGTGTGTGGATTCAGCAGTCTGCAAACACTTTCTCTGCAAAGTCCCAAAACAGGCGTTTTCAGCCCATTACCGGCATATGGAAGAAACAGCAGTAAGCACAGGGAAATATCTGCTTCTAAATCTAAAACGGAGCTATCTAACAGAACGGTTGTCAATGTGTGCACTCAACTTCCAGAGTTAAACCCGTGTGTGGATTCAGCAGTCTGCAAACACTTTCTCTGCAGAGTCCCAAACAGGCGCTTTCAGCCCATTACCGGCATATGGAAGAAACAACAGTAAGCACAGGGAAATACCTGCTTCTAAATCCAAAACGCAGCTATCTAACAGAGCGGTTGTCAATGTGTGCACTAAACTTCCAGAGTTAATCCCGTGTGTGGATTCAGCAGTCTGCAAACACTTTCTCTGCAGAGTCCCAAAACAGGCGTTTTCAGCCCATTACCGGCATATGGAAGAAACAGCAGTAAGCACAGGGAAATATCTGCTTCTAAATCCAAAACGCAGCTATCTAACAGAACGGTTGTCAATGTGTGCACTCAACTTCCATAGTTAAACCCGTGTGGGGATTCAGCAGTCTGCAAACACTTTCTCTGCAGAGTCCCAAAACAGGCGTTTTCAGCCCATTACTGGCATATGGAAGAAACAGCAGTTAGCACAGGGAAATATCTGCTTCTAAATCCAAAACGCAGCTATCTAACAGAACAGTTGTCAATGTGTGCACTCAACTTCCAGAGTTAAACCCGAGTGTGGAATCCGGAGTCTGCAAACACTTTCTCTGCAGAGTCCCAAAAAAGGCGTTTTCAGCCCATTACCGGCATATGGAAGAAACAGCAGTAAGCACAGGGAAATATCTGGTTCTAAATCCAAAACGCAGCTATCTAACAGAACGGTTGTCAATGTGTGCACTCAACTTCCAGAGTTAAACCCGTGTGTGGATTCAGCAGTCTGCAAACACTTTCTCTGCAGAGTCCCAAAACAGGCATTTTCAGCCCATTACCGGCATATGGAAGAAACAGCAGGAAGCACAGGGAAATATCTGCTTCTAAATCCAAAGTGCAGCTATCTAACAGAACGGTTGTCAATGTGTGCACTCAACTTCCAGAGTTAAACCCGTGTGTGGATTCCGCAGTCTGCAAACACTTTCTCTGCAGAGTCCCAAAACAGGCGTTTTCAGCCCATTACCGGTATATGGAAGAAACAGCAGTAAGCACAGGGAAATATCTGCTTCTAAATCTAAAACGCAGCTATCTAACAGAACGGTTGTCAATGTGTGCACTCAACTTCCAGAGTTAAACCCGTGTGTGGATTCAGCAGTCTGCAAACACTTTCTCTGCAGAGTCCCAAAACAGGCGTTTTCAGCCCATTACCGGTATATGGAAGAAACAGCAGTAAGCACAGGGAAATATCTGCTTCTAAATCCAAAACGCAGCTATCTAACAGAACGGTTGTCAATGTGTGCACTCAACTTCCAGAGTTAAACCCGAGTAAGGATTCCGCAGTCTGCATACACTTTCTCTGCAGAGTCCCAAAACAGGCGTTTTCAGCCCATTACCGGCATATGGAAGAAACAGCAGTAAGCACAGGGAAATATCTGGTTCTAAATCCAAAACGCAGCTATCTAACAGAACGGTTGTCAATGTGTGCACTCAACTTCCAGAGTTAAACCCGTGAGTGGATTCCGCAGTCTGCAAACACTTTCTCTGCAGAGTATCAAAACAGGCGTTTTCAGCCCATTACGGGCATATGGAAGAAACAGCAGTAAGCACAGGGAAATATCTGCTTCTAAATCCAAAACGCAGCTATCTAACAGAACGGTTGTCAATGTGTGCACTCAACTTCCAGAGTTAAACCTGTGTGTGGATTCCGCAGTCTGCAAACACTTTCTCTGCAGAGTCCCAAAACAGGCGTTTTCAGCCCATTACCGGCATATGGAAGAAAATGCAGTAAGCACAGGGAAATATCTGCTTCTAAATCTAAAACGCAGCTATCTAACAGAACGGTTGTCAATGTGTGCACTCAACTTCCAGAGTTCAACCCGTGTGTGGATTTAGCAGTCTGCAAACACTTTCTCTGCAGAGTCCCAAAACAGGCGTTTTCAGCCCATTACCGGCATAAGGAAGAAACAGCAGTAAGCACAGGGAAATATCTGCTTCTAAATCCAAAACGCAGCTATCTAACAGAACGGTTGTGAATGTGTGCACTCAACTTCCAGAGTTAAACCCGAGTGTGGATTCCGCAGTCTGCATACACATTCTCTGCAGAGTCCCAAAACAGGCGTTTTCAGCCCATTACCGGCATATGGAAGAAACAGCAGTAAGCACAGGGAAATATCTGCTTCTAAATCCAAAACGCAGCTATCTAACAGAACGGTTGTCAATGTGTGCACTCAAATTCCAGAGTTAAACCCGTGTGTGGATTCAGCAGTCTGCAAACACTTTCTCTGCAGAGTCCCAAAACAGGCGTTTTCAGCCCATTACCGGCATATGAAAGAAACAGCAGTAAGCACAGGGAAATACCTGCTTCTAAATCCAAAACGCAGCTATCTAACAGAACGGTTGTCAATGTGTGCACTCAACTTCCAGAGTTAAACCTGTGTGTGGATTCTGCAGTCTGCAAACACTTTCTCTGCAGAGTCCCAAAACAGGCGTTTTCAGCCCATTACCGGCATATGGAAGAAAAAGCAGTAAGCACAGGGAAATATCTGCTTCTAAATCCAAAACGCAGCTATCTAACAGAACGGTTGTCAATGTGTGCACTCAACTTCCAGAGTTAAACCCGTGTGTGGATTCCGCAGTCTGCAAACACTTTCTCTGCAGAGTCTCAAAACAGGCGTTTTCAGCCCATTACCGGCATATGGAAGAAACAGCAGTAAGCACAGGGAAATATCTGCTTCTAAATCCAAAACGCAGCTATCTAACAGAACGGTTGTCAATGTGTGCACTCAACTTCCAGAGATAAACCCGTGTGTGGATTCCGCAGTCTGCAAACACTTTCTCTACAGAGTCCCAAAACAGGCGTTTTCAGCCCATTACCGGCATATGGAAGAAACAGCAGTAAGCACAGGGAAATATCTGCTTCTAAATTCAAAACGCAGCTATCTAACAGAACGGTTGTCAATGTGTGCACTCAACTTCCAGAATTAAACCCGTGTGTGAATTCAGCAGTCTGCAAACACTTTCTCTGCAGAGTCCCAAAACAGGCGTTTTCAGCCCATTACCGGCATATGGAAGAAACAGCAGTAAGCACAGGGAAATATCTGCTTCTAAATCCAAAACGCAGCTATCTAACAGAACGGTTGTCAATGTGTGCACTCAACTTCCAGAGTTAAACCCGTGTGTGGATTCTGCAGTCTGCAAACACTTTCTCTGCAGAGTCCCAAAACAGGCGTTTTCAGCCCATTACCGGCATAAGGAAGAAACTGCAGTAAGCACAGGGAAATATCTGCTTCTAAATCAAAAATGCAGCTATCTAACAGAACGGTTGTCAATGTGTGCACTCAACTTCCAGAGTTAAACCCGTGTGTGGATTCAGCAGTCTGCAAACACTTTCTCTACAGAGTGACAAAACAGGAGTTTTCAGCCCATTACCGGCATATGGAAGAAAATGCAGTAAGCACAGGGAAATATCTGCTTCTAAATTCAAAACGCAGCTATCTAACAGAACGGTTGCCAATGTGTGCACTCAAGTTCCAGAATTAAACACGTGTGTGGATTCAGAAGTCTGCAAACACTTTCTCTGCAGAGTCCCAAAACAGGCGTTTTCAGCCCATTACCGGCATATGGAAGAAAATGCAGTAAGCACAGGGAAATATCTGCTTCTAAATCTAAAACGCAGCTATCTAACAGAACGGTTGTCAATGTGTGCACTCAACTTCCAGAGTTTAACCCGTGTGTGGATTCAGCAGTCTGCAAACACTTTCTCTGCAGAGTCCCAAAACAGGCGTTTTCAGCCCATTACCGGCATATGGAAGAAACAGCAGTAAGCACAGGGCAATATCTGCTTCTAAATCCAAAACGCAGCTATCTAACAGAACAGTTGTCAATGTGTGCACTCAACTTCCAGAGTTAAACCCGTGTGTGGATTCAGCAGTCTGCAAACACTTTCTCTGCAGAGTCCCAAAACAGGCGTTTTCAGCCCATTACCGGCATATGGAAGAAACAGCAGTAAGCACAGGGAAATATCTGCTTTTAAATCTAAAACGGAGCTATCTAACAGAACGGTTGTCCATGTGTGCACTCAACTTCCATAGTTAAACCCGTGTGTGGATTCAGCAGTCTGCAAACACTTTCTCTGCAGAGTCCCAAAACAGGCGTTTTCAGCCCATTACCGGCATATGGAAGAAACAGCAGTAAGCACAGGGAAATATCTGCTTCTAAATCCAAAACGCAGCTATCTAACAGAACGGTTGTCAATGTGTGCACTCAACTTCCAGAGTTAAACCCGAGTGTGGATTCCGCAGTCTGCATACACTTTCTCTGCAGAGTCCCAAAACAGGCGTTTTCAGCCCATTACCGGCATATGGAAGAAACAGCAGCAAGCACAGGGAAATACCTGCTTCTAAATCCAAAACGCAGCTATCTAACAGAACGGTTGTCAATGTGTGCTCTCAACTTCCAGAGTTAAACCCGTGTGTGGTTTCTGCAGTCTGCAAACACTTTCTCTGCAGAGTCCCAAAACAGGCGTTTTCAGCCCATTACCGGCATAAGGAAGAAACAGCAGTAAGCACAGGGAAATATCTGCTTCTAAATCCAAAATGCAGCTATCTAACAGAACGGTTGTCAATGTGTGCACTCAACTTCCAGAGTTAAACCCGTGTGTGGATTCAGCAGTCTGCAAAAACTTTCTCTACAGAGTGACAAAACAGGAGTTTTCAGCCCATTACTGGCATATGGAAGAAAATGCAGTAAGCACAGGGAAATATCTGCTTCTAAATTCAAAACGCAGCTATCTAACAGAACGGTTGTCAATGTGTGCACTCAAGTTCAAGAATTAAACACGTGTGTGGATTCAGCAGTCTGCAAACACTTTCTCTGCAGAGTCCCAAAACAGGCGTTTTCAGCCCATTACCGGCATATGGAAGAAACAGCAGTAAGCACAGGGAAATATCTGCTTCTAAATCTAAAACGGAGCTATCTAACAGAACGGTTGTCAATGTGTGCACTCAACTTCCAGAGTTAAACCCGTGTGTGAATTCAGCAGTCTGCAAACACTTTCTCTACAGAGTCCCAAACAGGCGTTTTCAGCCCTTTACCGGCATATGGAAGAAACAGCAGTAAGCACAGGGAAATATCTGCTTCTAAATTCAAAAGGCAGCTATCTAACAGAACGGTTGTCAATGTGTGCACTCAACTTCCAGAATTAAACACGTGTGTGGATTCAGCAGTCTGCAAACACTTTCTCTGCAGAGTCCCAAAACAGGCGTTTTCAGTCCATTACCGGCATATGGAAGAAACAGCAGTAAGCACAGGGAAATATCTGCTTCTAAATCCAAAACGCAGCTATCTAACAGAACGGTTGTCAATGTGTGCACTCAACTTCCAGAGTTAAACCCGTGTGTGGATTCAGCAGTCTTCAAACACTTTCTCTGCAGAGTCCCAAAACAGGCGTTTTCAGCCCATTACCGGCATACGGAAGAAACAGCAGTAAGCACAGGGAAATATCTGCTTCTAAATCCAAAACGCAGCTATCTAACAGAACGGTTGTCAATGTGTGCACTCAACTTCCAGAGTTAAACCCGTGTGTGGATTCAGCAGTCTGCAAACACTTTCTCTGCAGAGTCCCAAAACAGGCGTTTTCAGCCCATTACCGGCATATGGAAGAAACAGCAGTAAGCACAGGGAAATATCTGCTTCTAAATCCAAAACGCAGCTATCTAAATGAACGGTTGTCAATGTGTGCACTCAACTTCCAGAGTTAAACCCGTGTGTGGATTCCGCAGTCTGTAAACACTTTCTCTGCAGAGTCCCAAAACAGGCGTTTTCAGCCCATTACCGGCATATTTAAGAAACAGCAGTAAGCACAGGGAAATATCTGCTTCTAAATCCAAAACGCAGCTATCTAACAGAACGGTTGTCAATGTGTGCACTCAACTTCCAGAGTTAAACCCGTGTGTGGATTCAGCAGTCTGCACACACTTTCTCCACAGAGTCCCAAAACAGGCGTTTTCAGCCCATTACCGGCATATGGAAGAAACAGCAGTAAGCACAGGGAAATATCTGCTTCTAAATTCAAAACGCAGCTATCTAACAGAACGGTTGTCAATGTGTGAACTCAATTTCCAGAATTAAACACGTGTGTGGATTCAGCAGTCTGCAAACACTTTCTCTGCAGAGTCCCAAAACAGGCGTTTTCAGGCCATTACCGGCATATGGAAGAAAATGCAGTAAGCACAGGGAAATATCTGCTTCTAAATCCAAAACGCAGCTATCTAACAGAACGGTTGTCAATGTGTGCACTCAACTTCCAGAGTTAAACCCGTGTGTGGATTCAGCAGTCTGCAAACACTTTCTCTACAGAGTCCCAAAACAGGCGTTTTCAGCCCATTACCGGCATAAGGAAGAAACAGCAGTAAGCACAGGGAAATATCTGCTTCTAAATCCAAAACGCAGCTATCTAACAGAACGGTTGTCAATGTGTGCACTCAACTTCCAGAGTTAAACCCGAGTGTGGATTCCGCAGTCTGCATACACTTTCTCTGCAGTGTCCCAAAACAGGCGTTTTCAGCCCATTACCGGCATATGGAAGAAACAGCAGTAAGCACAGGGAAATATCTGGTTCTAAATCCAAAACGCAGCTATCCAACAGAACGGTTGTCAATGTGTGCACTCAACTTCCAGAGTTAAACCCGTGTGTGGATTCCGCAGTCTGCAAACACTTTCTCTGCAGAGTCCCAAAACAGGCGTTTTCAACCCATTACCGGCATAAGGAAGAAACAGCAGTAAGCACAGGGAAATATCTGCTTCTAAATCCTAAACGCAGCTATCTAACAGAACGGTTGTCAATGTGTGCACTCAACTTCCAGAGTTAAACCCGTGTGTGGATTCAGCAGTCTGCACACACTTTATCCACAGAGTTTCAAAACAGGCGTTTTCAGCCCATTACCGGCATATGGAAGAAACAGCAGTAAGCACAGGGAAATATCTGCTTCTAAATTCAAAACGCAGCTATCTAACAGAACGGTTGTCAATGTGTGCACTCAACTTCCAGAATTAAACCCGTGTGTGGATTCAGCAGTCTGCAAACACTTTCTCTGCATAGTCCCAAATCAGGCGTTTTCAGCCCATAACCGGCATATGGAAGAAACAGCAGTAAGCACAGGGAAATATCTGCTTCGAAATCCAAAACGCAGCTATCTAACAGAACGGTTGTCAATGTGTGCACTCAACTTCCAGAGTTAAACCCGTGTGTGGATTCAGCAGTCTGCAAACACTTTCTCTGCAGAGTCCCAAAACAGGCGTTTTCAGCCCATTACCGGCATATGGAAGAAACAGCAGTAAGCACAGGGAAATATCTGCTTCTAAATCCAAAACGCAGCTATCTAACAGAACGGTTGTCAATGTGTGCACTCAACTTCCAGAGTTAAACCCGAGTGTGGATTCCGCAGTCTGCATACACTTTCTCTGCAGAGTCCCAAAACAGGCGTTTTCAGCCCATTACCGGCATATGGAAGAAACAGCAGTAAGCACAGGGAAATATCTGCTTCTAAATCCAAAACGCAGCTATCTAACAGAACGGTTGTCAATGTGTGCACTCAACTTCCAGAGTTAAACCCGTGTGTGGATTCAGCAGTCTGCAAACACTTTCTCTGCAGAGTCCCAAAACAGGCGTTTTCAGCCCATTACCGGCATACGGAAGAAACAGCAGTAAGCACAGGGAAATATCTGCTTCTAAATCCAAAACGCAGCTATCTAACAGAACGGTTGTCAATGTGTGCACTCAACTTCCAGAGTTAAACCCGTGTGTGGATTCAGCAGTCTGCAAACACTTTCTCTGCAGAGTGCCAAAACAGGCGTTTTCAGCCCATTACCGGCATATGGAAGAAACAGCAGTAAGCACAGGGAAATATCTGCTTCTAAATCCAAAACGCAGCTATCTAAATGAACGGTTGTCAATGTGTGCACTCAACTTCCAGAGTTAAACCCATGTGTGGATTCCGCAGTCTGTAAACACTTTCTCTGCAGAGTCCCAAAACAGGCGTTTTCAGCCCATTACCGGCATATTTAAGAAACAGCAGTAAGCACAGGGAAATATCTGCTTCTAAATCCAAAACGCAGGTATCTAACAGAACGGTTGTCAATGTGTGCACTCAACTTCCAGAGTTAAACCCGTGTGTGGATTCAGCAGTCTGCAAACACTTTCTCTACAGAGTGACAAAACAGGAGTTTTCAGCCCATTACCGGCATATGGAAGAAAATGCAGTAAGCACAGGGAAATATCTGCTTCTAAATTCAAAACGCAGCTATCTAACAGAACGGTTGCCAATGTGTGCACTCAAGTTCCAGAATTAAACACGTGTGTGGATTCAGAAGTCTGCAAACACTTTCTCTGCAGAGTCCCAAAACAGGCGTTTTCAGCCCATTACCGGCATATGGAAGAAAATGCAGTAAGCACAGGGAAATATCTGCTTCTAAATCTAAAACGCAGCTATCTAACAGAACGGTTGTCAATGTGTGCACTCAACTTCCAGAGTTTAACCCGTGTGTGGATTCAGCAGTCTGCAAACACTTTCTCTGCAGAGTCCCAAAACAGGCGTTTTCAGCCCATTACCGGCATATGGAAGAAACAGCAGTAAGCACAGGGCAATATCTGCTTCTAAATCCAAAACGCAGCTATCTAACAGAACAGTTGTCAATGTGTGCACTCAACTTCCAGAGTTAAACCCGTGTGTGGATTCAGCAGTCTGCAAACACTTTCTCTGCAGAGTCCCAAAACAGGCGTTTTCAGCCCATTACCGGCATATGGAAGAAACAGCAGTAAGCACAGGGAAATATCTGCTTTTAAATCTAAAACGGAGCTATCTAACAGAACGGTTGTCCATGTGTGCACTCAACTTCCATAGTTAAACCCGTGTGTGGATTCAGCAGTCTGCAAACACTTTCTCTGCAGAGTCCCAAAACAGGCGTTTTCAGCCCATTACCGGCATATGGAAGAAACAGCAGTAAGCACAGGGAAATATCTGCTTCTAAATCCAAAACGCAGCTATCTAACAGAACGGTTGTCAATGTGTGCACTCAACTTCCAGAGTTAAACCCGAGTGTGGATTCCGCAGTCTGCATACACTTTCTCTGCAGAGTCCCAAAACAGGCGTTTTCAGCCCATTACCGGCATATGGAAGAAACAGCAGCAAGCACAGGGAAATACCTGCTTCTAAATCCAAAACGCAGCTATCTAACAGAACGGTTGTCAATGTGTGCTCTCAACTTCCAGAGTTAAACCCGTGTGTGGTTTCTGCAGTCTGCAAACACTTTCTCTGCAGAGTCCCAAAACAGGCGTTTTCAGCCCATTACCGGCATAAGGAAGAAACAGCAGTAAGCACAGGGAAATATCTGCTTCTAAATCCAAAATGCAGCTATCTAACAGAACGGTTGTCAATGTGTGCACTCAACTTCCAGAGTTAAACCCGTGTGTGGATTCAGCAGTCTGCAAAAACTTTCTCTACAGAGTGACAAAACAGGAGTTTTCAGCCCATTACTGGCATATGGAAGAAAATGCAGTAAGCACAGGGAAATATCTGCTTCTAAATTCAAAACGCAGCTATCTAACAGAACGGTTGTCAATGTGTGCACTCAAGTTCAAGAATTAAACACGTGTGTGGATTCAGCAGTCTGCAAACACTTTCTCTGCAGAGTCCCAAAACAGGCGTTTTCAGCCCATTACCGGCATATGGAAGAAACAGCAGTAAGCACAGGGAAATATCTGCTTCTAAATCTAAAACGGAGCTATCTAACAGAACGGTTGTCAATGTGTGCACTCAACTTCCAGAGTTAAACCCGTGTGTGGATTCAGCAGTCTGCAAACACTTTCTCTGCAGAGTCCCAAAACAGGCGTTTTCAGCCCATTACCGGCATATGGAAGAAACAGCAGTAAGCACAGGGAAATATCTGCTTCTAAATCCAAAACGCAGCTATCTAACAGAGCGGTTGTCAATGTGTGCACTCAACTTCCAGAGTTAAACCCGAGTGTGGATTCCGCAGTCTGCATACACTTTCTCTGCAGTGTCCCAAAACAGGCGTTTTCAGCCCATTACCGGCATATGGAAGAAACAGCAGTAAGCACAGGGAAATATCTGGTTCTAAATCCAAAACGCAGCTATCCAACAGAACGGTTGTCAATGTGTGCACTCAACTTCCAGAGTTAAACCCGTGTGTGGATTCCGCAGTCTGCAAACACTTTCTCTGCAGAGTCCCAAAACAGGCGTTTTCAACCCATTACCGGCATAAGGAAGAAACAGCAGTAAGCACAGGGAAATATCTGCTTCTAAATCCTAAACGCAGCTATCTAACAGAACGGTTGTCAATGTGTGCACTCAACTTCCAGAGTTAAACCCGTGTGTGGATTCAGCAGTCTGCACACACTTTATCCACAGAGTTTCAAAACAGGCGTTTTCAGCCCATTACCGGCATATGGAAGAAACAGCAGTAAGCACAGGGAAATATCTGCTTCTAAATTCAAAACGCAGCTATCTAACAGAACGGTTGTCAATGTGTGCACTCAACTTCCAGAATTAAACCCGTGTGTGGATTCAGCAGTCTGCAAACACTTTCTCTGCATAGTCCCAAATCAGGCGTTTTCAGCCCATAACCGGCATATGGAAGAAACAGCAGTAAGCACAGGGAAATATCTGCTTCGAAATCCAAAACGCAGCTATCTAACAGAACGGTTGTCAATGTGTGCACTCAACTTCCAGAGTTAAACCCGTGTGTGGATTCAGCAGTCTGCAAACACTTTCTCTGCAGAGTCCCAAAACAGGCGTTTTCAGCCCATTACCGGCATATGGAAGAAACAGCAGTAAGCACAGGGAAATATCTGCTTCTAAATCCAAAACGCAGCTATCTAACAGAACGGTTGTCAATGTGTGCACTCAACTTCCAGAGTTAAACCCGAGTGTGGATTCCGCAGTCTGCATACACTTTCTCTGCAGAGTCCCAAAACAGGCGTTTTCAGCCCATTACCGGCATATGGAAGAAACAGCAGTAAGCACAGGGAAATATCTGCTTCTAAATCCAAAACGCAGCTATCTAACAGAACGGTTGTCAATGTGTGCACTCAACTTCCAGAGTTAAACCCGTGTGTGGATTCAGCAGTCTGCAAACACTTTCTCTGCAGAGTCCCAAAACAGGCGTTTTCAGCCCATTACCGGCATACGGAAGAAACAGCAGTAAGCACAGGGAAATATCTGCTTCTAAATCCAAAACGCAGCTATCTAACAGAACGGTTGTCAATGTGTGCACTCAACTTCCAGAGTTAAACCCGTGTGTGGATTCAGCAGTCTGCAAACACTTTCTCTGCAGAGTCCCAAAACAGGCGTTTTCAGCCCATTACCGGCATATGGAAGAAACAGCAGTAAGCACAGGGAAATATCTGCTTCTAAATCCAAAACGCAGCTATCTAAATGAACGGTTGTCAGTGTGTGCACTCAACTTCCAGAGTTAAACCCATGTGTGGATTCCGCAGTCTGTAAACACTTTCTCTGCAGAGTCCCAAAACAGGCGTTTTCAGCCCATTACCGGCATATTTAAGAAACAGCAGTAAGCACAGGGAAATATCTGCTTCTAAATCCAAAACGCAGGTATCTAACAGAACGGTTGTCAATGTGTGCACTCAACTTCCAGAGTTAAACCCGTGTGTGGATTCAGCAGTCTGCACACACTTTCTCCACAGAGTCCCAAAACAGGCGTTTTCAGCCCATTACCGGCATATGGAAGAAACAGCAGTAAGCACAGGGAAATATCTGCTTCTAAATTCAAAACGCAGCTATCTAACAGAACGGTTGTCAATGTGTGAACTCAATTTCCAGAATTAAACACGTGTGTGGATTCAGCAGTCTGCAAACACTTTCTCTGCAGAGTCCCAAAACAGGCGTTTTCAGGCCATTACCGGCATATGGAAGAAAATGCAGTAAGCACAGGGAAATATCTGCTTCTAAATCCAAAACGCAGCTATCTAACAGAACGGTTGTCAATGTGTGCACTCAACTTCCAGAGTTAAACCCGTGTGTGGATTCAGCAGTCTGCAAACACTTTCTCTACAGAGTCCCAAAACAGGCGTTTTCAGCCCATTACCGGCATATGGAAGAAACAGCAGTAAGCACAGGGAAATATCTGCTTCTAAATCCAAAACGCAGCTATCTAACAGAACGGTTGTCAATGTGTGCACTCAACTTCCAGAGTTAAACCCGAGTGTGGATTCCGCAGTCTGCATACACTTTCTCTGCAGAGTCCCAAAACAGGCGTTTTCAGCCCATTACCGGCCTATGGAAGAAACAGCAGTAAGCACAGGGAAATATCTGGTTCTAAATACAAAACGCAGCTATCCAACAGAACGGTTGTCAATGTGTGCACTCAACTTCCAGAGTTAAACCCGTGTGTGGATTCCGCAGTCTGCAAACACTTTCTCTGCAGAGTCCCAAAACAGGCGTTTTCAACCCATTACCGGCATAAGGAAGAAACAGCAGTAAGCACAGGGAAATATCTGCTTCTAAATCCTAAACGCAGCTATCTAACAGAACGGTTGTCAATGTGTGCACTCAACTTCCAGAGTTAAACCCGTGTGTGGATTCAGCAGTCTGCACACACTTTATCCACAGAGTTTCAAAACAGGCGTTTTCAGCCCATTACCGGCATATGGAAGAAACAGCAGTAAGCACAGGGAAATATCTGCTTCTAAATTCAAAACGCAGCTATCTAACAGAACGGTTGTCAATGTGTGCACTCAACTTCCAGAATTAAACCCGTGTGTGGATTCAGCAGTCTGCAAACACTTTCTCTGCATAGTCCCAAATCAGGCGTTTTCAGCCCATAACCGGCATATGGAAGAAACAGCAGTAAGCACAGGGAAATATCTGCTTCGAAATCCAAAACGCAGCTATCTAACAGAACGGTTGTCAATGTGTGCACTCAACTTCCAGAGTTAAACCCGTGTGTGAATTCAGCAGTCTGCAAACACTTTCTCTGCAGAGTCCCAAAACAGGCGTTTTCAGCCCATTACCGGCATATGGAAGAAACAGCAGTAAGCACAGGGAAATATCTGCTTCTAAATCCAAAACGCAGCTATCTAACAGAACGGTTGTCAATGTGTGCACTCAACTTCCAGAGTTAAACCCGAGTGTGGATTCCGCAGTCTGCATACACTTTCTCTGCAGAGTCCCAAAACAGGCGTTTTCAGCCCATTACCGGCATATGGAAGAAACAGCAGTAAGCACAGGGAAATATCTGCTTCTAAATCCAAAACGCAGCTATCTAACAGAACGGTTGTCAATGTGTGCACTCAACTTCCAGAGTTAAACCCGAGTGTGGATTCAGCAGTCTGCAAACACTTTCTCTGCAGAGTCCCAAAACAGGCGTTTTCAGCCCATTACCGGCATATGGAAGAATCAGCAGTAAGCACAGGGAAATATCTGCTTCTAAATCCAAAACGCAGCTATCTAACAGAACGGTTGTCAATGTGTGCACTCAACTTCCAGAGTTAAACCCGTGTGTGGATTCCGCAGTCTGCAAACACTTTCTCTGCAGAGTCTCAAAACAGGCGTTTTCAGCCCATTACCGGCATATGGAAGAAACAGCAGTAAGCACAGGGAAATATCTGCTTCTAAATTCAAAACGCAGCTATCTAACAGAACGGTTGTCAATGTGTGCACTCAACTTCCAGAGTTAAACCCGTGTGTGGATTCAGCAGTCTGCAAACACTTTCTCTGCAGAGTCCCAAAACAAGCGTTTTCAGCCCATTACCGGCATATGGAAGAAAATGCAGTAAGCACAGGTAAATATCTGCTTCTAAATCTAAAACGCAGCTATCTAACAGAACGGTTGTCAATGTGTGCACTCAACTTCCAGAGTTCAACCCGTGTGTGGATTCAGCAGTCTGCAAACACTTTCTCTGCAGAGTCCCAAAACAGGCGTTTTCAGCCCATTACCGGCATATGGAAGAAACAACATTAAGCACAGGGAAATACCGGCTTCTAAATCCAAAACGCAGCTATCTAACAGAACGGTTGTCAATGTGTGCACTCAACTTCCAGAGTTAAACCCGTGTGTGGATTCAGCAGTCTGCAAACACTTTCTCTGCAGAGTCCCAAAACAGGCGTTTTCAACCCATTACCGGCATATGGAAGAAACAGCAGTAAGCACAGGGAAATATCTGCTTCTAAATCCAAAACGCAGCTATCTAACAGAACGGTTGTCAATGTGTGCACTCAACTTCCAGAGTTAAACCCGTGTGTGAATTCAGCAGTCTGCAAACATTTTCTCTACAGAGTCCCAAACAGGCGTTTTCAGCCCTTTACCGGCATATGGAAGAAACAGCAGTAAGCACAGGGAAATATCTGCTTCTAAATTCAAAACGCAGCTATCTAACAGAACGGTTGTCAATGTGTGCACTCAACTTCCAGAACTAAACACGTGTGTGGATTCAGCAGTCTGCAAACACTTTCTCTGCAGAGTCCCAAAACAGGCGTTTTCAGCCCATTACCGGCATATGGAAGAAACAGCAGTAAGCACAGGGAAATATCTGTTTCTAAATCCAAAACGCAGCTATCTAACAGAACGGTTGTCAATGTGTGCACTCAACTTCCAGAGTTAAACCCGTGTGTGGATTCAGCAGTCTGCAAACACTTTCTCTGCAGAGTCCCAAAACAGGCGTTTTCAGCCCATTACCGGCATATGGAAGAAACAACACTAAGCACAGGGAAATATCTGCTTCTAAATCCAAAACGCAGCTATCTAACAGAACGGTTGTCAATGTGTGCACTCAACTTCCAGAGTTAAACCCGTGTGTGGATTCAGCAGTCTGCAAACACTTTCTCTGCAGAGTCCCAAAACAGGCGTTTTCAGCCCATTACCGGCATATGGAAGAAACAGCAGTAAGCACAGGGAAATATCTGCTTCTAAATCCAAAACGCAGCTATCTAAATGAACGGTTGTCAATGTGTGCACTCAACTTCCAGAGTTAAACCCGTGTGTGGATTCCGCAGTCTGTAAACACTTTCTCTGCAGAGTCCCAAAACAGGCGTTCTCAGCCCATTACCGGCATATTTAAGAAACAGCAGTAAGCACAGGGAAATATCTGCTTCTAAATCCAAAACGCAGCTATCTAACAGAACGGTTGTCAATGTGTGCACTCAACTTCCAGAGTTAAACCCGTGTGTGGATTCAGCAGTCTGCACACACTTTCTCCACAGAGTCCCAAAACAGGCGTTTTCAGCCCATTACCGGCATATGGAAGAAACAGCAGTAAGCACAGGGAAATATCTGCTTCTAAATTCAAAACGCAGCTATCTAACAGAACGGTTGTCAATGTGTGAACTCAATTTCCAGAATTAAACACGTGTGTGGATTCAGCAGTCTGCAAACACTTTCTCTGCAGAGTCCCAAAACAGGCGTTTTCAGGCCATTACCGGCATATGGAAGAAAATGCAGTAAGCACAGGGAAATATCTGCTTCTAAATCCAAAACGCAGCTATCTAACAGAACGGTTGTCAATGTGTGCACTCAACTTCCAGAGTTAAACCCGTGTGTGGATTCAGCAGTCTGCAAACACTTTCTCTACAGAGTCCCAAAACAGGCGTTTTCAGCCCATTACCGGCATAAGGAAGAAACAGCAGTAAGCACAGGGAAATATCTGCTTCTAAATCCAAAACGCAGCTATCTAACAGAACGGTTGTCAATGTGTGCACTCAACTTCCAGAGTTAAACCCGAGTGTGGATTCCGCAGTCTGCATACACTTTCTCTGCAGAGTCCCAAAACAGGCGTTTTCAGCCCATTACCGGCATATGGAAGAAACAGCAGTAAGCACAGGGAAATATCTGCTTCTAAATCCAAAACGCAGCTATCCAACAGAACGGTTGTCAATGTGTGCACTCAACTTCCAGAGTTAAACCCGTGTGTGGATTCTGCAGTCTGCAAACACTTTCTCTGCAGAGTCCCAAAACAGGCGTTTTCAACCCATTACCGGCATAAGGAAGAAACAGCAGTAAGCACAGGGAAATATCTGCTTCTAAATCCTAAACGCAGCTATCTAACAGAACGGTTGTCAATGTGTGCACTCAACTTCCAGAGTTAAACCCGTGTGTGGATTCAGCAGTCTGCACACACTTTATCCACAGAGTTTCAAAACAGGCGTTTTCAGCCCATTACCGGCATATGGAAGAAACAGCAGTAAGCACAGGGAAATATCTGCTTCTAAATTCAAAACGCAGCTATCTAACAGAACGGTTGTCAATGTGTGCACTCAACTTCCAGAATTAAACCCGTGTGTGGATTCAGCAGTCTGCAAACACTTTCTCTGCATAGTCCCAAATCAGGCGTTTTCAGCCCATAACCGGCATATGGAAGAAACAGCAGTAAGCACAGGGAAATATCTGCTTCGAAATCCAAAACGCAGCTATCTAACAGAACGGTTGTCAATGTGTGCACTCAACTTCCAGAGTTAAACCCGTGTGTGGATTCAGCAGTCTGCAAACACTTTCTCTGCAGAGTCCCAAAACAGGCGTTTTCAGCCCATTACCGGCATATGGAAGAAACAGCAGTAAGCACAGGGAAATATCTGCTTCTAAATCCAAAACGCAGCTATCTAACAGAACGGTTGTCAATGTGTGCACTCAACTTCCAGAGTTAAACCCGAGTGTGGATTCCGCAGTCTGCACACACTTTCTCTGCAGAGTCCCAAAACAGGCGTTTTCAGCCCATTACCGGCATATGGAAGAAACAGCAGTAAGCACAGGGAAATATCTGCTTCTAAATCCAAAACGCAGCTATCTAACAGAACGGTTGTCAATGTGTGCACTCAACTTCCAGAGTTAAACCCGTGTGTGGATTCAGCAGTCTGCAAACACTTTCTCTGCAGAGTCCCAAAACAGGCGTTTTCAGCCCATTACCGGCATATGGAAGAAACAGCAGTAAGCACAGGGAAATATCTGCTGCTAAATCCAAAACGCAGCTATCTAACAGAACGGTTGTCAATGTGTGCACTCAATTCCAGAGTTAAACCCGTGTGTGGATTCAGCAGTCTGCAAACACTTTCTCTGCAGAGTCCCAAATCAGGCGATTTCAGCCCATTACCGGCATATGGAAGAAACAGCAGTAAGCACAGGGAAATATCTCCTTCTAAATCCAAAACGCAGCTATCTAACAGAACGGTTGCCAATGTGTGCACTCAACTTCCAGAGTTAAACCCGTGTGTGGATTCAGCAGTCTGCAAACACTTTCTCTGCAGAGTCCCAAAACAGGCGTTTTCAGCCCATTACCGGCATATGGAAGAAACAGCAGTAAGCACAGGGAAATATCTGCTTCTAAATCCAAAACGCAGCTATCTAACAGAACGGTTGTCAATGTGTGCACTCAACTTCCAGAGTTAAACCCGTGTGTGGATTCCGCAGTCTGCAAACACTTTCTCTGCAGAGTCCCAAAACAGGCGTTTTCAGCCCATTACCGGCATATGGAAGAAACAGCAGTAAGCACAGGGAAATATCTGCTTCTAAATCCAAAACGCAGCTATCTAACAGAACGGTTGTCAATGTGTGCACTCAACTTCCAGAGTTAAACCCGTGTGTGGATTCAGCAGTCTGCAAACACTTTCTCTGCAGAGTCCCAAAACAGGCGTTTTCAGCCCATTACCGGCATATGGAAGAAACAGCAGTAAGCACAGGTAAATATCTGCTTCTAAATTCAAAACGCAGCTATCTAACAGAACGGTTGTCAATGTGTGCACTCAACTTCCAGAGTTAAACCCGTGTGTGGATTCCGCAGTCTGCAAACACTTTCTCTGCAGAGTCCCAAAACAGGCGTTTTCAGCCCATTACCAGCATATGGAAGAAACAGCAGTAAGCACAGGGAAATATCTGCTTCTAAATCCAAAACGCAGCAATCTAACAGAACGGTTGTCAATGTGTGCACTCAACTTCCAGAGTTAAACCCGTGTGTGGATTCAGCAGTCTGCAAACACTTTCTCTGCAGAGTCCCAAAACAGGCGTTTTCAGCCCATTACCGGCATATGGAAGAAACAGCAGTAAGCACAGGGAAATATCTGCTTCTAAATCCAAAACGCAGCTATCTAACAGAACGGTTGTCAATGTGTGCACTCAACTTCCAGAGTTAAACCCGTGTGTGGATTCAGCAGTCTGCAAACACTTTCTCTGCAGAGTCCCAAAACAGGCGTTTTCAGCCCATTACCGGCATATGGAAGAAACAGCAGTAAGCACAGGGAAATATCGGCTTCTAAACCCAAAACGCAGCTATCTAACAGAACGGTTGTCAATGTGTGCACTCAACTTCCAGAGTTAAACCCGAGTGTGGATTCAGCAGTCTGCAAACACTTTCTCTGCAGAGCCCCAAAACAGGCGTTTTCAGCCCATTACCGGCATATGGAAGAAACAGCAGTAAGCACAGGGAAATATCTGCTTCTAAATCCAAAACGCAGCTATCCAACAGAACGGTTGTCAATGTGTGCACTCAACTTCCAGAGTTAAACCCGTGTGTGGATTCAGCAGTCTGCAAACACTTTCTCTGCAGAGTCCCAAAACAGGCGTTTTCAGCCCCTTACCGGCATATGGAAGAAACAGCAGTAAGCACAGGGAAATATCTGCTTCTAAATCCAAAACGCAGCTATCTAAATGAACGGTTGTCAATGTGTGCACTCAAGTTCCAGAGTTAAACCCGTGTGTGGATTCCGCAGTCTGCAAACACTTTCTCTGCAGAGTCCCAAAACAGGCGTTTTCAGCCCATTACCGGCATATGGAAGAAAATGCAGTAAGCACAGGGAAATATCTGCTTCTAAATCCAAAACGCAGCTATCTAACAGAACGGTTGTCAATGTGTGCACTCAACTTCCAGAGTTAAACCCGTGTGTGGATTCAGCAGTCTGCACACACTTTCTCCACAGAGTCCCAAAACAGGCGTTTTCAGCCCATTACCGGCCTATGGAAGAAACAGCAGTAAGCACAGGGAAATATCTGCTTCTAAATTCAAAACGCAGCTATCTAACAGAACGGTTGTCAATGTGTGCACTCAACCTCCAGAATTAAACACGTGTGTGGATTCAGCAGTCTGCAAACACTTTCTCTGCAGAGTCCCAAAACAGGCGTTTTCAGCCCATTACCGGCATATGGAAGAAACAGCAGTAAGCACAGGGAAATATCTGCTTCTAAATCCAAAACGCACCTATCTAACAGAACGGTTGTCAATGTGTGCACTCAACTTCCAGAGTTAAACCCGTGTGTGGATTCAGCAGTCTGCAAACACTTTCTCTGCAGAGTCCCAAAACAGGCGTTTTCAGCCCATTACCGGCATATGGAAGAAACAGCAGTAAGCACAGGGAAATATCTGCTTCTAAATCCAAAACACAGCTATCTAACAGAACGGTTGTCAATGTGTGCACTCAACTTCCAGAGTTAAACCCGTGTGTGGATTCCGCAGTCTGCAAACACTTTCTCTGCAGAGTCCCAAAACAGGCGTTTTCAGCCCATTACCGGCATATGGAAGAAACAGCAGTAAGCACAGGGAAATATCTGCTTCTAAATCCAAAACGCAGCTATCTAACAGAACGGTTGTCAATGTGTGCACTCAACTTCCAGAGTTAAACCCGTGTGTGGATTCAGCAGTCTGCACACACTTTCTCCACAGAGTCCCAAAACAGGCGTTTTCAGCCCATTACCGGCATATGGAAGAAACAGCAGTAAGCACAGGGAAATATCTGCTTCTAAATCCAAAACGCAGCTATCTAACAGAACGGTTGTCAATGTGTGCACTCAACTTCCAGAATTAAACACGTGTGTGGATTCAGCAGTCTTCAAACACTTTCTCTGCAGAGTCCCAAAACAGGCGTCTTCAGCCCATTACCGGCATATGGAAGAAAATGCAGTAAGCACAGGGAAATATCTGCTTCTAAATCCAAAACGCAGCTATCTAACAGAACGGTTGTCAATGTGTGCACTCAATTTCCAGTGTTAAACCCGTGTGTGGATTCCGTAGTCTGCAAACACTTTCTCTGCAGAGTCCCAAAAGAGGCGTTTTCAGCCCATTACCGGCATATGGAAGAAACAGCAGTAAGCACAGGGAAATATCTGCTTCTAAATCCAAAACGCAGCTATCTAACAGAACGGTTGTCAATGTGGGCACTCAACTTCCAGAGTTAAACCCGTGTGTGGATTCCGCAGTCTGGAAACACTTTCTCTGCAGAGTCCCAAAACAGGCGTTTTCAGCCCATTACCGGCATATGGAAGAAACAGCAGTAAGCACAGGGAAATATCTGCTTCTAAATCCAAAACGCAGCTATCTACCAGAACGGTTGTCAATGTGTGCACTCAACTTCCAGAGTTAAACCCGTGTGTGGATTCCGAAGTCTGCAAACACTTTCTCTGCAGAGTCCCAAAACAGGCGTTTTCAGCCCATTACCGGCATATGGAAGAAACAGCAGTAAGCACAGGGAAATATCTGCTTCTAAATCCAAAACGCAGCTATCTAACAGAACGGTTGTCAATGTGTGCACTCAACTTCCAGAATTAAACACGTGTGTGGATTCAGCAGTCTGCAAACACTTTCTCTGCCGAGTCCCAAAACAGGCGTTTTCAGCCCATTACCGGCATATGGAAGAAAATGCAGTAAGCACAGGGAAATATCTGCTTCTAAATCCAAAACGCAGCTATCTAACAGAACGGTTGTCAATGTGTGCACTCAACTTCCAGAGTTAAACCCGTGTGTGGATTCAGCAGTCTGCAAACACTTTCTCTGCAGAGTCCCAAAACAGGCGTTTTCAGGCCATTACCGGCATATGGAAGAAACAGCAGTAAGCACAGGGAAATATCTGCTTCTAAATCCAAAACGCAGCTATCTAACAGAACGATTGTCAATGTGTGCACTCAACTTCCAGAGTTAAACCCGTGTGTGGATTCTGCAGTCTGCAAACACTTTCTCTGCAGAGTCGCAAAACAGGCGTTTTCAGCCCTTTACCGGCATATGGAAGAAACAGCAGTAAGCACAGGGAAATATCTGCTTCTAAATCCAAAACGCAGCTATCTAACAGAACGGTTGTCAATGAGTGCACTCAACTTCCAGAGTTAAACCCGTGTGTGGATTCCGCAGTCTGCAAACACTTTCTCTGCAGAGTCCCAAAACAGGCGTTTTCAGCCCATTACCGGCATATGGAAGAAACAGCAGTAAGCACAGGGAAATATCTGCTTCTAAATCCAAAACGCAGCTATCTAACAGAACGGTTGTCAATGTGTGCACTCAACTTCCAGAGTTAAACCCGTGTGTGGATTCAGCAGTCTGCAAACTCTTTCTCCACAGAGTCCCAAAGCAGGCGTTTTCAGCCCATTACCGGCATATGGAAGAAACAGCAGTAAGCACAGGGAAATATCTGCTTCTAAATTCAAAACGCAGCTATCTAACAGAACGGTTGTCAATGGGTGCACTCAACTTCCAGTATTAAACACGTGTGTGGATTCAGCAGTCTGCAAACACTTTCTCTGCAGAGTCCCAAAACAGGCGTTTTCAGCCCATTACCGGCATATGGAAGAAAATGCAGTAAGCACAGGGAAATATCTGCTTCTAAATCCAAAACGCAGCTATCTAACAGAACGGTTCTCAATGTGTGCACTCAACTTCCAGAGTTAAACCAGTGTGTGGATTCAGCAGTCTGCAAACACTTTCTCTGCATAGTCCCAAAACAGGCGTTTTCAGCCCATTACCGGCATATGGAAGAAACAGCAGTAAGCACAGGGAAATATCTGCTTCTAAATCCAAAACGCAGCTATCTAAATGAACGGTTGTCAATGTGTGCACTCAACTTCCAGAGTTAAACCCGTGTGTGGATTCCGCAGTCTGCAAACACTTTCTCTGCAGAGTCCCAAAACAGGCGTTTTCAGCCCATTACCGGCATATGGAAGAAACAGCAGTAAGAACAGGAAAATATCTGCTTCTAAATCCAAAACGCAGCTATCTAACAGAACGGTTGTCAATGTGTGCACTCAACTTCCAGAGTTAAACCCGTGTGTGGATTCAGCAGTCTGCAAGCACTTTCTCTGCAGAGTCCCAAAACAGGCGTTTTCAGCCCATTACCGGCATATGGAAGAAACAGCAGTAAGCACAGGGAAATACCTGCTTCTAAATCCAAAACGCAGCTATCTAACAGAACGGTTGTCAATGTGTGCACTCAACTTCCAGAACTAAACACGTGTGTGGATTCAGCAGTCTGCAAACACTTTCTCTGCAGAGTCCCAAAACAGGCGTTTTCAGCCCTTTACCGGCATATGGAAGAAAATGCAGTAAGCACAGGGAAATATCTGCTTCTAAATCCAAAACGCAGCTATCTAACAGAACGGTTGTCAATGTGTGCACTCAACTTCCAGAGTTAAACCCGTGTGTGGATTCAGCAGTCTGCAAACACTTTCTCTGCAGAGTCCCAAAACAGGCGTTTTCAGCCCATTACCGGCATATGGAAGAAACAGCAGTAAGCACAGGGAAATATCTGCTTCTAAATGCAAAACGCAGCTATCTAACAGAACGGTTGTCAATGTGTGCACTCAACTTCCAGAGTTAAACCCGTGTGTGGATTCAGCAGTCTGCAAACACTTTCTCTGCAGAGTCCCAAAACAGGCGTTTACAGCCCATTACCGGCATATGGAAGAAACAGCAGTAAGCACAGGGAAATATCTGCTTCTAAATCCAAAACGCAGCTATCTAACAGAACGGTTGTCAATGTGTGCACTCAACTTCCAGAGTTAAACCCGAGTGTGGATTCCGCAGTCTGCATACACTTTCTCTGCAGAGTCCCAAAACAGGCGTTTTCAGCCCAATACCGGCATATGGAAGAAACAGCAGTAAGCACAGGGAAATATCTGCTTCTAAATCCAAAACGCAGCTATCTAACAAAACGGTTGTCAATGTGTGCACTCAACTTCCAGAATAAAACACGTGTGTGGATTCAGCAGTCTGCAAACACTTTCTCTGCAGAGTCCCAAAACAGGCGTTTTCAGCCCATTACCGGCATATGGAAGAAACAGCAGTAAGCACAGGGAAATATCTGCTTCTAAATCCAAAACGCAGCTATCTAACAGAACGGTTGTCAATGTGTGCACTCAACTTCCAGTGTTAAACCCGGGTGTGGATTCAGCAGTCTGCAAACACTTTTTCTGCAGAGTCCCAAAACAGGCGTTTTCAGCCCATTACCGGCATATGGAAGAAACAGCAGTAAGCACAGGGAAATATCTGCTTCTAAATCCAAAACGCAGCTATCTAACAGAACGGTTGTCAATGTGTGCACTCAACTTCCAGAGTTAAACCCGTGTGTGGATTCCGCAGTCTGCAAACACTTTCTCCACAGAGTCCCAAAACAGGCGTTTTCAGCCCATTACCGGCATAGGGAAGAAACAGCAGTAAGCACAGGGAAATATCTGCTTCTAAATTCAAAACGCAGCTATCTAACAGAACGGTTGTCAATGTGTGCACTCAACTTCCAGAGTTAAACCCGTGTGTGGATTCAGCAGTCTGCAAACACTTTCTCTGCAGAGTCCCAAAACAGGCGTTTTCAGCCCATTACCGGCATATGGAAGAAAATGCAGTAAGCACAGGGAAATATCTGCTTCTAAATCCAAAACGCAGCTATCTAACAGAACGGTTGTCAATGTGTGCACTCAACTTCCAGAGTTAAACCCGTGTGTGGATTCAGCAGTCTGCAAACACTTTCTCTGCAGAGTCCCAAAACAGGCGTTTTCAGCCCATTACCGGCATATGGATGAAACAGCAGTAAGCACAGGGAAATATCTGCTTCTAAATCCAAAACGCAGCTATCTAACAGAACGGTTGTCAATGTGTACACTCAACTTCCAGAGTTAAACCCGTGTTTGGATTCCGCAGTCTGCAAACACTTTCTCTGCAGAGTCCCAAAACAGGCATTTTCAGCCCATTACCGGCATATGGAAGAAAATGCAGTAAGCACAGGGAAATATCTGCTTCTAAATCCAAAACGCAGCTATCTAACAGAACGGTTGTCAATGTGTGCACTCAACTTCCAGAGTTAAACCCGTGTGTGGATTCAGCAGTCTGCAAACACTTTCTCTGCAGAGTCCCAAACAGGCGTTTTCAGCCCATTACCGGCATATGGAAGAAACAGCAGTAAGCACAGGGAAATATCTGCTTCTAAATCTAAAACGCAGCTATCTAACAGAACGGTTGTCAATGTGTGCACTCAACTTCCAGAGTTTAACCCGTGTGTGGATTCAGCAGTCTGCAAACACTTTCTCTGCAGAGTCCCAAAACAGGCGTTTTCAGCCCATTACCGGCATATGGAAGAAACAGCAGTAAGCACAGGGAAATATCTGCTTCTAAATCTAAAACGGAGCTATCTAACAGAACGGTTGTCCATGTGTGCACTCAACTTCCATAGTTAAACCCGTGTGTGGATTCAGCAGTCTGCAAACACTTTCTCTGCAGAGTCCCAAAACAGGCGTTTTCAGCCCATTACCGGCATATGGAAGAAACAGCAGTAAGCACAGGGAAATATCTGCTTCTAAATCCAAAACGCAGCTATCTAACAGAACGGTTGTCAATGTGTGCACTCAACTTCCAGAGTTAAACCCGAGTGTGGATTCCGCAGTCTGCATACACTTTCTCTGCAGAGTCCCAAAACAGGCGTTTTCAGCCCATTACCGGCATATGGAAGAAACAGCAGCAAGCACAGGGAAATACCTGCTTCTAAATCCAAAACGCAGCTATCTAACAGAACGGTTGTCAATGTGTGCACTCAACTTCCAGAGTTAAACCCGTGTGTGGATTCCGCAGTCTGCAAACACTTTCTCTGCAGAGTATCAAAACAGGCGTTTTCAGCCCATTACCGGCATATGGATGAAACAGCAGTAAGCACAGGGAAATATCTGCTTCTAAATCCAAAACGCAGCTATCTAACAGAACGGTTGTCAATGTGTGCACTCAACTTCCAGAGTTAAACCCGTGTGTGGATTCAGCAGTCTGCAAACACTTTCTCTACAGAGTCCCAAAACAGGCGTTTTCAGCCCATTACCGGAATACGGAAGAAACAGCAGTAAGCACAGGGAAATATCTGCTTCTAAATACAAAACGCAGCTATCTAACAGAACGGTTGTGAATGTGTGCACTCAACTTCCAGAGTTAAACCCGAGTGTGTATTCCGCAGTCTGCATACACTTTCTCTGCAGAGTCCCAAAACAGGCGTTTTCAGCCCAATACCGGCATATGGAAGAAACAGCAGTAAGCACAGGGCAATATCTGCTTCTAAATCCAAAACGCAGCTATCTAACAGAACGGTTGTCAATGTGTGCACTCAACTTCCAGAGTTAAACCCGTGTGTGGATTCAGCAGTCTGCAAACACTTTCTCTGCAGAGTCCCAAAGCAGGCGTTTTCAGCCCATTACCGGCATATGGAAGAAACAGCAGTAAGCACAGGGAAATATCTGCTTCTAAATCCAAAACGCAGCTATCTAACAGAACGGTTGTCAATGTGTGCACTCAACTTCCAGAGTTAAACCCGTGTGTGGATTCTGCAGTCTGCAAACACTTTCTCTGCAGAGTCCCAAAACAGGCGTTTTCAGCCCATTACCGGCATATGGAAGAAACAGCAGTAAGCACAGGGAAATATCTGCTTCTAAATCAAAAATGCAGCTATCTAACAGAACGGTTGTCAATGTGTGCACTCAACTTCCAGAGTTAAACCCGTGTGTGGATTCAGCAGTCTGCAAAAACTTTCTCTACAGAGTGACAAAACAGGAGTTTTCAGCCCATTACCGGCATATGGAAGAAAATGCAGTAAGCACAGGGAAATATCTGCTTGTAAATTCAAAACGCAGCTATCTAACAGAACGGTTGTCAATGTGTGCACTCAAGTTCCAGAATTAAACACGTGTGTGGATTCAGCAGTCTGCAAACACTTTCTCTGCAGAGTCCCAAAACAGGCGTTTTCAGCCCATTACCGGCATATGGAAGAAAATGCAGTAAGCACAGGGAAATATCTGCTTCTAAATCTAAAACGCAGCTATCTAACAGAACGGTTGTCAATGTGTGCACTCAACTTCCAGAGTTAAACCCGTGTGTGGATTCAGCAGTCTGCAAACACTTTCTCTGCAGAGTCACAAAACAGGCGTTTTCAGCCCATTACCGGCATATGGAAGAAACAGCAGTAAGCACAGGGAAATATCTGCTTCTAAATCTAAAACGGAGCTATCTAACAGAACGGTTGTCAATGTGTGCACTCAACTTCCAGAGTTAAACCCGTGTGTGGATTCAGCAGTCTGCAAACACTTTCTCTGCAGAGTCCCAAAACAGGCGTTTTCAGCCCATTACCGGCATATGGAAGAAACAGCAGTAAGCACAGGGAAATATCTGCTTCTAAATCCAAAACGCAGCTATCTAACAGAACGGTTGTCAATGTGTGCACTCAACTTCCAGAGTTAAACCCGAGTGTGGATTCCGCAGTCTGCATACACTTTCTCTGCAGAGTCCCAAAACAGGCGTTTTCAGCCCATTACCGGCATATGGAAGAAACAGCAGCAAGCACAGGGAAATACCTGCTTCTAAATCCAAAACGCAGCTATCTAACAGAACGGTTGTCAATGTGTGCACTCAACTTCCAGAGTTAAACCCGTGTGTGGATTCCGCAGTCTGCAAACACTTTCTCTGCAGAGTATCAAAACAGGCGTTTTCAGCCCATTACCGGCATATGGATGAAACAGCAGTAAGCACAGGGAAATATCTGCTTCTAAATCCAAAACGCAGCTATCTAACAGAACGGTTGTCAATGTGTGCACTCAACTTCCAGAGTTAAACCCGTGTGTGGATTCAGCAGTCTGCAAACACTTTCTCTACAGAGTCCCAAAACAGGCGTTTTCAGCCCATTACCGGAATACGGAAGAAACAGCAGTAAGCACAGGGAAATATCTGCTTCTAAATCCAAAACGCAGCTATCTAACAGAACGGTTGTGAATGTGTGCACTCAACTTCCAGAGTTAAACCCGAGTGTGGATTCCGCAGTCTGCATACACTTTCTCTGCAGAGTCCCAAAACAGGCGTTTTCAGCCCATTACCGGCATATGGAAGAAACAGCAGTAAGCACAGGGCAATATCTGCTTCTAAATCCAAAACGCAGCTATCTAACAGAACAGTTGTCAATGTGTGCACTCAACTTCCAGAGTTAAACCCGTGTGTGGATTCAGCAGTCTGCAAACACTTTCTCTGCAGAGTCCCAAAACAGGCGTTTTCAGCCCATTACCGGCATATGGAAGAAACAGCAGTAAGCACAGGGAAATACCTGCTTCTAAATCCAAAACGCAGCTATCTAACAGAACGGTTGTCAATGTGTGCACTCAACTTCCAGAGTTAAACCTGTGTGTGGATTCTGCAGTCTGCAAACACTTTCTCTGCAGAGTCCCAAAACAGGCGTTTTCAGCCCATTACCGGCATATGGAAGAAACAGCAGTAAGCACAGGGAAATATCTGCTTCTAAATCCAAAACGCAGCTATCTAACAGAACGGTTGTCAATGTGTGCACTCAACTTCCAGAGTTAAACCCGTGTGTGGATTCCGCAGTCTGCAAACACTTTCTCTGCAGAGTCCCAAAACAGGCGTTTTCAGCCCATTACCGGCATATGGAAGAAACAGCAGTAAGCACAGGGAAATATCTGCTTCTAAATCCAAAACGCAGCTATCTAACAGAACGGTTGTCAATGTGTGCACTCAACTTCCAGAGTTAAACCCGTGTGTGGATTCAGCAGTCTGCAAACACTTTCTCTGCAGAGTCCCAAAACAGGCGTTTTCAGCCCATTACCGGCATATGGAAGAAACAGCAGTAAGCACAGGGAAATATCTGCTTCTAAATCCAAAACGCAGCTATCTAAATGAACGGTTGTCAATGTGTGCACTCAACTTCCAGAGTTAAACCCGTGTGTGGATTCCGCAGTCTTCAAACACTTTCTCTGCACAGTCCCAAAACAGGCGTTTTCAGCCCATTACCGGCATATGGAAGAAACAGCAGTAAGCACAGGGAAATATCTGCTTCTAAATCCAAAACGCAGCTATCTAACAGAACGGTTGTCAATGTGTGCACTCAACTTCCAGAGTTAAACCGGTGTGGATTCAGCAGTCTGCACACACTTTCTCCACAGAGTCCCAAAACAGGCGTTTTCAGCCCATTACCGGCATATGGAAGAAACAGCAGTAAGCACAGGGAAATATCTGCTTCTAAATTCAAAACGCAGCTATCTAACAGAACGGTTGTCAATGTGTGCACTCAATTTCCAGAATTAAACACGTGTGTGGATTCAGCAGTCTGCAAACACTTTCTCTGCAGAGTCCCAAATCCGGCGTTTTCAGCCCATTACCGGCATGTGGAAGAAAATGCAGTAAGCACAGGGAAATATCTGCTTCTAAATCCAAAACGCAGCTATCTAACAGAACGGTTGTCAATGTGTGCACTCAACTTCCAGAGATAAACCCGTGTGTGGATTCAGCAGTCTGCATACACTTTCTCTGCAGAGTCCCAAAACAGGCGTTTTCAGCCCATTACCAGCATATGGAAGAAACAAAAGAAAGCACAGGGAAATACCTGCTTCTAAATCCAAAACGCAGCTATCTAACAGAACGGTTGTCAATGTGTGCACTCAACTTCCATAGTTAAACCCGTGTGTGGATTCAGCAGTCTGCAAACACTTTCTCCACAGAGTCCCAAAACAGGCGTTTTCAGCCCATTACCGGCATAGGGAAGAAACAGCAGTAAGCACAGGGAAATATCTGCTTCTAAATTCAAAACGCAGCTATCTAACAGAACGGTTGTCAATGTGTGCACTCAACTTCCAGAGTTAAACCCGAGTGTGGATTCCGCAGTCTGCATACACTTTCTCTGCAGAGTCCCAAAACAGGCGTTTTCAGCCCATTACCGGCATATGGAAGAAACAGCAGTAAGCACAGGGAAATACCAGCTTCTAAATCCAAAACGCAGCTATCTAACAGAACGGTTGTCAATGTGTGCACTCAACTTCCAGATTTAAATCTGTGTGTGGATTCTGCAGTCTGCAAACACTTTCTCTGCAGAGTCCCAAAACAGGCGTTTTCAGCCCATTACCGGCATATGGAAGAATCAGCAGTAAGCACAGGGAAATATCTGCTTCTAAATCCAAAACGCAGCTATCTAACAGAACGGTTGTCAATGTGTGCACTCAACTTCCAGAGTTAAACCCGTGTGTGGATTCCGCAGTCTGCAAACACTTTCTCTGCAGAGTCTCAAAACAGGCGTTTTCAGCCCATTACCGGCATATGGAAGAAACAGCAGTAAGAACAGGGAAATATCTGCTTCTTAATCCAAAACGCAGCTATCTAACAGAACGGTTGTCAATGTGTGCACTCAACTTCCAGAGTTTAACCCGTGTGTGGATTCCGCAGTCTGCAAAGACTTTCTCTACAGAGTCCCAAAACAGGCGTTTTCAGCCCATTACCGGCATATGGAAGAAACAGCAGTAAGCACAGGGAAATATCTGCTTCTAAATTCAAAACGCAGCTATCTAACAGAACGGTTGTCAATGTGTGCACTCAACTTCCAGAGTTAAACCCGTGTGTGGATTCAGCAGTCTGCAAACACTTTCTCTGCAGAGTCCCAAAACAAGCGTTTTCAGCCCATTACCGGCATATGGAAGAAAATGCAGTAAGCACAGGGAAATATCTGCTTCTAAATCTAAAACGCAGCTATCTAACAGAACGGTTGTCAATGTGTGCACTCAACTTCCAGAGTTCAACCCGTGTGTGGATTCAGCAGTCTGCAAACACTTTCTCTGCAGAGTCCCAAAACAGGCGTTTTCAGCCCATTACCGGCATATGGAAGAAACAACATTAAGCACAGGGAAATACCTGCTTCTAAATCCAAAACGCAGCTATCTAACAGAACGGTTGTCAATGTGTGCACTCAACTTCCAGAGTTAAACCCGTGTGTGGATTCAGCAGTCTGCAAACACTTTCCCTGCAGAGTCCCAAAACAGGCGTTTTCAACCCATTACCGGCATATGGAAGAAACAGCAGTAAGCACAGGGAAATATCTGCTTCTAAATCCAAAACGCAGCTATCTAACAGAACGGTTGTCAATGTGTGCACTCAACTTCCAGAGTTAAACCCGTGTGTGAATTCAGCAGTCTGCAAACACTTTCTCTACAGAGTCCCAAACAGGCGTTTTCAGCCCTTTACCGGCATATGGAAGAAACAGCAGTAAGCACAGGGAAATATCTGCTTCTAAATTCAAAACGCAGCTATCTAACAGAACGGTTGTCAATGTGTGCACTCAACTTCCAGAATTAAACACGTGTGTGGATTCAGCAGTCTGCAAACACTTTCTCTGCAGAGTCCCAAAACAGGCGTTTTCAGCCCATTACCGGCATATGGAAGAAACAGCAGTAAGCACAGGGAAATATCTGCTTCTAAATCCAAAACGCAGCTATCTAACAGAACGGTTGTCAATGTGTGCACTCAACTTCCAGAGTTAAACCCGTGTGTGGATTCAGCAGTCTGCAAACACTTTCTCTGCAGAGTCCCAAAACAGGCGTTTTCAGCCCATTACCGGCATATGGAAGAAACAGCAGTAAGCACAGGGAAATATCTGCTTCTAAATCCAAAACGCAGCTATCTAACAGAACGGTTGTCAATGTGTGCACTCAACTTCCAGAATTAAACACGTGTGTGGATTCAGCAGTCTGCAAACACTTTCTCTGCAGAGTCCCAAAACAGGCGTCTTCAGCCCATTACCGGCATATGGAAGAAAATGCAGTAAGCACAGGGAAATATCTGCTTCTAAATCCAAAACGCAGCTATCTAACAGAACGGTTGTCAATGTGTGCACTCAATTTCCAGTGTTAAACCCGTGTGTGGATTCCGTAGTCTGCAAACACTTCCTCTGCAGAGTCCCAAAAGAGGCGTTTTCAGCCCATTACCGGCATATGGAAGAAACAGCAGTAAGCACAGGGAAATAACTGCTTCTAAATCCAAAACGCAGCTATCTAACAGAACGGTTGTCAATGTGTGCACTCAACTTCCAGAGTTAAACCCGTGTGTGGATTCCGCAGTCTGGAAACACTTTCTCTGCAGAGTCCCAAAACAGGCGTTTTCAGCCCATTACCGGCATATGGAAGAAACAGCAGTAAGCACAGGGAAATATCTGCTTCTAAATCCAAAACGCAGCTATCTAACAGAACGGTTGTCAATGTGTGCACTCAACTTCCAGAGTTAAACCCGTGTGTGGATTCCGCAGTCTGCAAACACTTTCTCTGCAGAGTCCCAAAACAGGCGTTTTCAGCCCATTACCGGCATATGGAAGAAACAGCAGTAAGCACAGGGAAATATCTGCTTCTAAATCCAAAACGCAGCTATCTAACAGAACGGTTGTCAATGTGTGCACTCAACTTCCAGAATTAAACACGTGTGTGGATTCAGCAGTCTGCAAACACTTTCTCTGCCGAGTCCCAAAACAGGCGTTTTCAGCCCATTACCGGCATACGGAAGAAAATGCAGTAAGCACAGGGAAATATCTGCTTCTAAATCCAAAAAGCAGCTATCTAACAGAACGGTTGTCAATGTGTGCACTCAACTTCCAGAGTTAAACCCGTGTGTGGATTCCGCAGTCTGCAAACACTTTCTCTGCAGAGTCCCAAAACAGGCGTTTTCAGCCCATTACCGGCATATGGAAGAAACAGCAGTAAGCACAGGGAAATATCTGCTTCTAAATCCAAAACGCAGCTATCTAACAGAACGGTTGTCAATGTGTGCACTCAACTTCCAGAGTTAAACCCGTGTGTGGATTCAGCAGTCTGCAAACACTTTCTCTGCAGAGTCCCAAAACAGGCGTTTTCAGCCCATTACCGGCATATGGAAGAAACAGCAGTAAGCACAGGGAAATATCTGCTTCTAAATCCAAAACGCAGCTATCTAAATGAACGGTTGTCAATGTGTGCACTCAACTTCCAGAGTTAAACCCGTGTGTGGATTCCGCAGTCTTCAAACACTTTCTCTGCACAGTCCCAAAACAGGCGTTTTCAGCCCATTACCGGCATATGGAAGAAACAGCAGTAAGCACAGGGAAATATCTGCTTCTAAATTCAAAACGCAGCTATCTAACAGAACGGTTGTCAATGTGTGCACTCAACTTCCAGAGTTAAACCCGAGTGTGGATTCCGCAGTCTGCATACACTTTCTCTGCAGAGTCCCAAAACAGGCGTTTTCAGCCCATTACCGGCATATGGAAGAAACAGCAGTAAGCACAGGGAAATACCAGCTTCTAAATCCAAAACGCAGCTATCTAACAGAACGGTTGTCAATGTGTGCACTCAACTTCCAGATTTAAATCTGTGTGTGGATTCTGCAGTCTGCAAACACTTTCTCTGCAGAGTCCCAAAACAGGCGTTTTCAGCCCATTACCGGCATATGGAAGAATCAGCAGTAAGCACAGGGAAATATCTGCTTCTAAATCCAAAACGCAGCTATCTAACAGAACGGTTGTCAATGTGTGCACTCAACTTCCAGAGTTAAACCCGTGTGTGGATTCCGCAGTCTGCAAACACTTTCTCTGCAGAGTCTCAAAACAGGCGTTTTCAGCCCATTACCGGCATATGGAAGAAACAGCAGTAAGAACAGGGAAATATCTGCTTCTTAATCCAAAACGCAGCTATCTAACAGAACGGTTGTCAATGTGTGCACTCAACTTCCAGAGTTTAACCCGTGTGTGGATTCCGCAGTCTGCAAAGACTTTCTCTACAGAGTCCCAAAACAGGCGTTTTCAGCCCATTACCGGCATATGGAAGAAACAGCAGTAAGCACAGGGAAATATCTGCTTCTAAATTCAAAACGCAGCTATCTAACAGAACGGTTGTCAATGTGTGCACTCAACTTCCAGAGTTAAACCCGTGTGTGGATTCAGCAGTCTGCAAACACTTTCTCTGCAGAGTCCCAAAACAAGCGTTTTCAGCCCATTACCGGCATATGGAAGAAAATGCAGTAAGCACAGGGAAATATCTGCTTCTAAATCTAAAACGCAGCTATCTAACAGAACGGTTGTCAATGTGTGCACTCAACTTCCAGAGTTCAACCCGTGTGTGGATTCAGCAGTCTGCAAACACTTTCTCTGCAGAGTCCCAAAACAGGCGTTTTCAGCCCATTACCGGCATATGGAAGAAACAACATTAAGCACAGGGAAATACCTGCTTCTAAATCCAAAACGCAGCTATCTAACAGAACGGTTGTCAATGTGTGCACTCAACTTCCAGAGTTAAACCCGTGTGTGGATTCAGCAGTCTGCAAACACTTTCCCTGCAGAGTCCCAAAACAGGCGTTTTCAACCCATTACCGGCATATGGAAGAAACAGCAGTAAGCACAGGGAAATATCTGCTTCTAAATCCAAAACGCAGCTATCTAACAGAACGGTTGTCAATGTGTGCACTCAACTTCCAGAGTTAAACCCGTGTGTGAATTCAGCAGTCTGCAAACACTTTCTCTACAGAGTCCCAAACAGGCGTTTTCAGCCCTTTACCGGCATATGGAAGAAACAGCAGTAAGCACAGGGAAATATCTGCTTCTAAATTCAAAACGCAGCTATCTAACAGAACGGTTGTCAATGTGTGCACTCAACTTCCAGAATTAAACACGTGTGTGGATTCAGCAGTCTGCAAACACTTTCTCTGCAGAGTCCCAAAACAGGCGTTTTCAGCCCATTACCGGCATATGGAAGAAACAGCAGTAAGCACAGGGAAATATCTGCTTCTAAATCCAAAACGCAGCTATCTAACAGAACGGTTGTCAATGTGTGCACTCAACTTCCAGAGTTAAACCCGTGTGTGGATTCAGCAGTCTGCAAACACTTTCTCTGCAGAGTCCCAAAACAGGCGTTTTCAGCCCATTACCGGCATATGGAAGAAACAGCAGTAAGCACAGGGAAATATCTGCTTCTAAATCCAAAACGCAGCTATCTAACAGAACGGTTGTCAATGTGTGCACTCAACTTCCAGAATTAAACACGTGTGTGGATTCAGCAGTCTGCAAACACTTTCTCTGCAGAGTCCCAAAACAGGCGTCTTCAGCCCATTACCGGCATATGGAAGAAAATGCAGTAAGCACAGGGAAATATCTGCTTCTAAATCCAAAACGCAGCTATCTAACAGAACGGTTGTCAATGTGTGCACTCAATTTCCAGTGTTAAACCCGTGTGTGGATTCCGTAGTCTGCAAACACTTCCTCTGCAGAGTCCCAAAAGAGGCGTTTTCAGCCCATTACCGGCATATGGAAGAAACAGCAGTAAGCACAGGGAAATAACTGCTTCTAAATCCAAAACGCAGCTATCTAACAGAACGGTTGTCAATGTGTGCACTCAACTTCCAGAGTTAAACCCGTGTGTGGATTCCGCAGTCTGGAAACACTTTCTCTGCAGAGTCCCAAAACAGGCGTTTTCAGCCCATTACCGGCATATGGAAGAAACAGCAGTAAGCACAGGGAAATATCTGCTTCTAAATCCAAAACGCAGCTATCTAACAGAACGGTTGTCAATGTGTGCACTCAACTTCCAGAGTTAAACCCGTGTGTGGGATTCCGCAGTCTGCAAACACTTTCTCTGCAGAGTCCCAAAACAGGCGTTTTCAGCCCATTACCGGCATATGGAAGAAACAGCAGTAAGCACAGGGAAATATCTGCTTCTAAATCCAAAACGCAGCTATCTAACAGAACGGTTGTCAATGTGTGCACTCAACTTCCAGAATTAAACACGTGTGTGGATTCAGCAGTCTGCAAACACTTTCTCTGCCGAGTCCCAAAACAGGCGTTTTCAGCCCATTACCGGCATACGGAAGAAAATGCAGTAAGCACAGGGGAAATATCTGCTTCTAAATCCAAAAAGCAGCTATCTAACAGAACGGTTGTCAATGTGTGCACTCAACTTCCAGAGTTAAACCCGTGTGTGGATTCCGCAGTCTGCAAACACTTTCTCTGCAGAGTCCCAAAACAGGCGTTTTCAGCCCATTACCGGCATATGGAAGAAACAGCAGTAAGCACAGGGAAATATCTGCTTCTAAATCCAAAACGCAGCTATCTAACAGAACGTTTGTCAATGTGTGCACTCAACTTCCAGAGTTAAACCCGTGTGTGGATTCAGCAGTCTGCAAACACTTTCTCTGCAGAGTCCCAAAACAGGCGTTTTCAGCCCATTACCGGCATATGGAAGAAACAGCAGTAAGCACAGGGAAATATCTGCTTCTAAATCCAAAACGCAGCTATCTAAATGAACGGTTGTCAATGTGTGCACTCAACTTCCAGAGTTAAACCCGTGTGTGGATTCCGCAGTCTTCAAACACTTTCTCTGCACAGTCCCAAAACAGGCGTTTTCAGCCCATTACCGGCATATGGAAGAAACAGCAGTAAGCACAGGGAAATATCTGCTTCTAAATCCAAAACGCAGCTATCTAACAGAACGGTTGTCAATGTGTGCACTCAACTTCCAGAGTTAAACCGGTGTGGATTCAGCAGTCTGCACACACTTTCTCCACAGAGTCCCAAAACAGGCGTTTTCAGCCCATTACCGGCATATGGAAGAAACAGCAGTAAGCACAGGGAAATATCTGCTTCTAAATTCAAAACGCAGCTATCTAACAGAACGGTTGTCAATGTGTGCACTCAATTTCCAGAATTAAACACGTGTGTGGATTCAGCAGTCTGCAAACACTTTCTCTGCAGAGTCCCAAATCCGGCGTTTTCAGCCCATTACCGGCATGTGGAAGAAAATGCAGTAAGCACAGGGAAATATCTGCTTCTAAATCCAAAACGCAGCTATCTAACAGAACGGTTGTCAATGTGTGCACTCAACTTCCAGAGATAAACCCGTGTGTGGATTCAGCAGTCTGCATACACTTTCTCTGCAGAGTCCCAAAACAGGCGTTTTCAGCCCATTACCAGCATATGGAAGAAACAAAAGAAAGCACAGGGAAATACCTGCTTCTAAATCCAAAACGCAGCTATCTAACAGAACGGTTGTCAATGTGTGCACTCAACTTCCATAGTTAAACCCGTGTGTGGGATTCAGCAGTCTGCAAACACTTTCTCCACAGAGTCCCAAAACAGGCGTTTTCAGCCCATTACCGGCATAGGGAAGAAACAGCAGTAAGCACAGGGAAATATCTGCTTCTAAATTCAAAACGCAGCTATCTAACAGAACGGTTGTCAATGTGTGCACTCAACTTCCAGAGTTAAACCCGAGTGTGGATTCCGCAGTCTGCATACACTTTCTCTGCAGAGTCCCAAAACAGGCGTTTTCAGCCCATTACCGCATATGGAAGAAACAGCAGTAAGCACAGGGAAATACCAGCTTCTAAATCCAAAACGCAGCTATCTAACAGAACGGTTGTCAATGTGTGCACTCAACTTCCAGATTTAAATCTGTGTGTGGATTCTGCAGTCTGTAAACACTTTCTCTGCAGAGTCCCAAAACAGGCGTTTTTCAGCCCATTACCGGCATATGGAAGAATCAGCAGTAAGCACAGGGAAATATCTGCTTCTAAATCCAAAACGCAGCTATCTAACAGAACGGTTGTCAATGTGTGCACTCAACTTCCAGAGTTAAACCCGTGTGTGGATTCCGCAGTCTGCAAACACTTTCTCTGCAGAGTCTCAAAACAGGCGTTTTCAGCCCATTACCGGCATATGGAAGAAACAGCAGTAAGAAACAGGGAAATATCTGCTTCTTAATCCAAAACGCAGCTATCTAACAGAACGGTTGTCAATGTGTGCACTCAACTTCCAGAGTTTAACCGTGTGTGGATTCCGCAGTCTGCAAAGACTTTCTCTACAGAGTCCCAAAACAGGCGTTTTCAGCCCATTACCGGCATATGGAAAGAAACAGCAGTAAGCACAGGGAAATATCTGCTTCTAAATTCAAAACGCAGCTATCTAACAGAACGGTTGTCAATGTGTGCACTCAACTTCCAGAGTTAAACCCGTGTGTGGATTCAGCAGTCTGCAAACACTTTCTCTGCAGAGTCCCAAAACAAGCGTTTTCAGCCCATTACCGGCATATGGAAGAAAATGCAGTAAGCACAGGGAAATATCTGCTTCTAAATCTAAAACGCAGCTATCTAACAGAACGGTTGTCAATGTGTGCACTCAACTTCCAGAGTTCAACCCGTGTGTGGATTCAGCAGTCTGCAAACACTTTCTCTGCAGAGTCCCAAAACAGGCGTTTTCAGCCCATTACCGGCATATGGAAGAAACAACATTAAGCACAGGGAAATACCTGCTTCTAAATCCAAAACGCAGCTATCTAACAGAACGGTTGTCAATGTGTGCACTCAACTTCCAGAGTTAAACCCGTGTGTGGATTCAGCAGTCTGCAAAACACTTTCCCTGCAGAGTCCCAAAACAGGCGTTTTCAACCCATTACCGGCATATGGAAGAAACAGCAGTAAGCACAGGGAAATATCTGCTTCTAAATCCAAAACGCAGCTATCTAACAGAACGGTTGTCAATGTGTGCACTCAACTTCCAGAGTTAAACCCGTGTGTGAATTCAGCAGTCTGCAAACACTTTCTCTACAGAGTCCCAAACAGGCGTTTTCAGCCCTTTACCGGCATATGGAAGAAACAGCAGTAAGCACAGGGAAATATCTGCTTCTAAATTCAAAACGCAGCTATCTAACAGAACGGTTGTCAATGTGTGCACTCAACTTCCAGAATTAAACACGTGTGTGGATTCAGCAGTCTGCAAACACTTTCTCTGCAGAGTCCCAAAACAGGCGTTTTCAGCCCATTACCGGCATATGGAAGAAACAGCAGTAAGCACAGGGAAATATCTGCTTCTAAATCCAAAACGCAGCTATCTAACAGAACGGTTGTCAATGTGGTGCACTCAACTTCCAGAGTTAAACCCGTGTGTGGATTCAGCAGTCTGCAAACACTTTCTCTGCAGAGTCCCAAAACAGGCGTTTTCAGCCCATTACCGGCATATGGAAGAAACAGCAGTAAGCACAGGGAAATATCTGCTTCTAAATCCAAAACGCAGCTATCTAACAGAACGGTTGTCAATGTGTGCACTCAACTTCCAGAATTAAACACGTGTGTGGATTCAGCAGTCTGCAAACACTTTCTCTGCAGAGTCCCAAAACAGGCGTTTTCAGCCCATTACCGGCATATGGAAGAAACAGCAGTAAGCACAGGGAAATATCTGCTTCTAAATCCAAAACGCAGCTATCTAACAGAACGGTTGTCAATGTGTGCACTCAACTTCCAGAGTTAAACCCGTGTGTGAATTCAGCAGTCTGCAAACACTTTCTCTACAGAGTCCCAAACAGGCGTTTTCAGCCCTTTACCGGCATATGGAAGAAACAGCAGTAAGCACAGGGAAATATCTGCTTCTAAATTCAAAACGCAGCTATCTAACAGAACGGTTGTCAATGTGTGCACTCAACTTCCAGAATTAAACCCGTGTGTGGATTCAGCAGTCTGCAAACACTTTCTCTGCAGAGTCCCAAAACAGGCGTTTTCAGCCCATTACCGGCATATGGAAGAAACCAGCAGTAAGCACAGGGAAATATCTGCTTCTAAATCCAAAACGCAGCTATCTAACAGAACGGTTGTCAATGTGTGCACTCAACTTCCAGAGTTAAACCCGTGTGTGGATTCAGCAGTCTGCAAACACTTTCTCTGCAGAGTCCCAAAACAGGCGTTTTCAGCCCATTACCGGCATATGGAAGAAACAGCAGTAAGCACAGGGAAATATCTGCTTCTAAATCCAAAACGCAGCTATCTAACAGAACGGTTGTCAATGTGTGCACTCAACTTCCAGAATTAAACACGTGTGTGGATTCAGCAGTCTGCAAACACTTTCTCTGCAGAGTCCCCAAAACAGGCGTCTTCAGCCCATTACCGGCATATGGAAGAAAATGCAGTAAGCACAGGGAAATATCTGCTTCTAAATCCAAAACGCAGCTATCTAACAGAACGGTTGTCAATGTGTGCACTCAATTTCCAGTGTTAAACCCGTGTGTGGATTCCGTAGTCTGCAAACACTTCCTCTGCAGAGTCCCAAAAGAGGCGTTTTCAGCCCATTACCGGCATATGGAAGAAACAGCAGTAAGCACAGGGGAAATAACTGCTTCTAAATCCAAAACGCAGCTATCTAACAGAACGGTTGTCAATGTGTGCACTCAACTTCCAGAGTTAAACCCGTGTGTGGATTCCGCAGTCTGGAAACACTTTCTCTGCAGAGTCCCAAAACAGGCGTTTTCAGCCCATTACCGGCATATGGAAGAAACAGCAGTAAGCACAGGGAAATATCTGCTTCTAAATCCAAAACGCAGCTATCTAACAGAACGGTTGTCAATGTGTGCACTCAACTTCCAGAGTTAAACCCGGTGTGTGGATTCCGCAGTCTGCAAACACTTTCTCTGCAGAGTCCCAAAACAGGCGTTTTCAGCCCATTACCGGCATATGGAAGAAACAGCAGTAAGCACAGGGAAATATCTGCTTCTAAATCCAAAACGCAGCTATCTAACAGAACGGTTGTCAATGTGTGCACTCAACTTCCAGAATTAAACACGTGTGTGGATTCAGCAGTCTGCAAACACTTTCTCTGCCGAGTCCCAAAACAGGCGTTTTCAGCCCATTACCGGCATACGGAAGAAAATGCAGTAAGCACAGGGAAATATCTGCTTCTAAATCCAAAAAGCAGCTATCTAACAGAACGGTTGTCAATGTGTGCACTCAACTTCCAGAGTTAAACCCGTGTGTGGATTCCGCAGTCTGCAAACACTTTCTCTGCAGAGTCCCAAAACAGGCGTTTTCAGCCCATTACCGCATATGGAAGAAACAGCAGTAAGCACAGGGAAATATCTGCTTCTAAATCCAAAACGCAGCTATCTAACAGAACGGTTGTCAATGTGTGCACTCAACTTCCAGAGTTAAACCCGTGTGTGGATTCAGCAGTCTGCAAACACTTTCTCTGCAGAGTCCCAAAACAGGCGTTTTCAGCCCATTACCGGCATATGGAAGAAACAGCAGTAAGCACAGGGAAATATCTGCTTCTAAATCCAAAACGCAGCTATCTAAATGAACGGTTGTCAATGTGTGCACTCAACTTCCAGAGTTAAACCCGTGTGTGGATTCCGCAGTCTTCAAACACTTTCTCTGCACAGTCCCAAAACAGGCGTTTTCAGCCCATTACCGGCATATGGAAGAAACAGCAGTAAGCACAGGGAAATATCTGCTTCTAAATCCAAAACGCAGCTATCTAACAGAACGGTTGTCAATGTGTGCACTCAACTTCCAGAGTTAAACCCGTGTGTGGATTCAGCAGTCTGCAAACACTTTCTCTGCAGAGTCCCCAAAACAGGCGTTTTCAGCCCATTACCGGCATATGGAAGAAACAGCAGTAAGCACAGGGAAATATCTGCTTCTAAATCCAAAACGCAGCTATCTAACAGAACGGTTGTCAATGTGTGCACTCAACTTCCAGAATTAAACACGTGTGTGGATTCAGCAGTCTGCAAACACTTTCTCTGCAGAGTCCCCAAAACAGGCGTTTTCAGCCCATTACCGGCATATGGAAGAAACAGCAGTAAGCACAGGGGAAATATCTGCTTCTAAATCCAAAACGCAGCTATCTAACAGAACGGTTGTCAATGTGTGCACTCAACTTCCAGAGGTAAACCCGTGTGTGAATTCAGCAGTCTGCAAACACTTTCTCTACAGAGTCCCAAACAGGCGTTTTCAGCCCTTTACCGGCATATGGAAGAAACAGCAGTAAGCACAGGGAAATATCTGCTTCTAAATTCAAAACGCAGCTATCTAACAGAACGGTTGTCAATGTGTGCACTCAACTTCCAGAATTAAACACGTGTGTGGATTCAGCAGTCTGCAAACACTTTCTCTGCAGAGTCCCAAAACAGGCGTTTTCAGCCCATTACCGGCATATGGAAGAAACAGCAGTAAGCACAGGGAAATATCTGCTTCTAAATCCAAAACGCAGCTATCTAACAGAACGGTTGTCAATGTGTGCACTCAACTTCCAGAGTTAAACCCGTGTGTGGATTCAGCAGTCTGCAAACACTTTCTCTGCAGAGTCCCAAAACAGGCGTTTTCAGCCCATTACCGGCATATGGAAGAAACAGCAGTAAGCACAGGGAAATATCTGCTTCTAAATCCAAAACGCAGCTATCTAACAGAACGGTTGTCAATGTGTGCACTCAACTTCCAGAATTAAACACGTGTGTGGATTCAGCAGTCTGCAAACACTTTCTCTGCAGAGTCCCAAAACAGGCGTCTTCAGCCCATTACCGGCATATGGAAGAAAATGCAGTAAGCACAGGGAAATATCTGCTTCTAAATCCAAAACGCAGCTATCTAACAGAACGGTTGTCAATGTGTGCACTCAATTTCCAGTGTTAAACCCGTGTGTGGATTCCGTAGTCTGCAAACACTTCCTCTGCAGAGTCCCAAAAGAGGCGTTTTCAGCCCATTACCGGCATATGGAAGAAACAGCAGTAAGCACAGGGAAATAACTGCTTCTAAATCCAAAACGCAGCTATCTAACAGAACGGTTGTCAATGTGTGCACTCAACTTCCAGAGTTAAACCCGTGTGTGGATTCCGCAGTCTGGAAACACTTTCTCTGCAGAGTCCCAAAACAGGCGTTTTCAGCCCATTACCGGCATATGGAAGAAACAGCAGTAAGCACAGGGAAATATCTGCTTCTAAATCCAAAACGCAGCTATCTAACAGAACGGTTGTCAATGTGTGCACTCAACTTCCAGAGTTAAACCCGTGTGTGGATTCCGCAGTCTGCAAACACTTTCTCTGCAGAGTCCCAAAACAGGCGTTTTCAGCCCATTACCGGCATATGGAAGAAACAGCAGTAAGCACAGGGAAATATCTGCTTCTAAATCCAAAACGCAGCTATCTAACAGAACGGTTGTCAATGTGTGCACTCAACTTCCAGAATTAAACACGTGTGTGGATTCAGCAGTCTGCAAACACTTTCTCTGCCGAGTCCCAAAACAGGCGTTTTCAGCCCATTACCGGCATACGGAAGAAAATGCAGTAAGCACAGGGAAATATCTGCTTCTAAATCCAAAAAGCAGCTATCTAACAGAACGGTTGTCAATGTGTGCACTCAACTTCCAGAGTTAAACCCGTGTGTGGATTCCGCAGTCTGCAAACACTTTCTCTGCAGAGTCCCAAAACAGGCGTTTTCAGCCCATTACCGGCATATGGAAGAAACAGCAGTAAGCACAGGGAAATATCTGCTTCTAAATCCAAAACGCAGCTATCTAACAGAACGGTTGTCAATGTGT
>NW_026989082.1:0-54800 GCF_030222135.1 Aotus nancymaae
CAGGGAAATATCTGCTTCTAAATCCAAAACGCAGCTATCTAACAGAACGGTTGTCAATGTGTGCACTCAACTTCCAGAGTTAAACCCTTGTGTGGATTCAGCAGTCTGCAAACATCTTCTCTGCAGAGTCCCAAAACAGGCGTTTTCAGCCATTACCGGCATATGGAAGAAACAGCAGTAAGCACAGGGAAATATCTGCTTCTAAATCCAAAACGCAGCTATCTAACAGAACGGTTGTCAATGTGTGCACTCAACTTCCAGAGTTAAACCCGTGTGTGGATTCAGCAGTCTGCAAACACTTTCTCTGCAGAGTCCCAAAACAGGCGTTTTCAGCCCATTACCGGCATATGGAAGAAACAGCAGTAAGCACAGGGAAATATCTGCTTCTAAATCCAAAACGCAGCTATCTAACAGAACGGTTGTCAATGTGTGCACTCAACTTCCAGAGTTAAACCCGTGTGTGGATTCAGCAGTCTGCAAACACTTTCTCTGCAGAGTCCCCAAAACAGGCGTTTTCAGCCCATTACCGGCATATGGAAGAAACAGCAGTAAGCACAGGGAAATATCTGCTTCTAAATCCAAAACGCAGCTATCTAACAGAACGGTTGTCAATGTGTTCACTCAACTTCCAGAGTTAAACCCGTGTGTGGATTCAGCAGTCTGCAAACACTTTCTCTGCAGAGTCCCAAAACAGGCGTTTTCAGCCCATTACCGGCATATGGAAGAAACAGCAGTAAGCACAGGGAAATATCTGCTTCTAAATCCAAAACGCAGCTATCTAACAGAACGGTTGTCAATGTGTGCACTCAACTTCCAGAGTTAAACCCGTGTGTGGATTCAGCAGTCTGCAAACATCTTCTCTGCAGAGTCCCAAAACAGGCGTTTTCAGACCATTACCGGCATATGGAAGAAACAGCAGTAAGCACAGGGAAATATCTGCTTCTAAATCCAAAACGCAGCTATCTAACAGAACGGTTGTCAATGTGTGCACTCAACTTCCAGAGTTAAACCCGTGTGTGGATTCAGCAGTCTGCAAACACTTTCTCTGCAGAGTCCCAAAACAGGCGTTTTCAGCCCATTACCGGCATATGGAAGAAACAGCAGTAAGCACAGGGAAATATCTGCTTCTAAATCCAAAACGCAGCTATCTAACAGAACGGTTGTCAATGTGTGCACTCAACTTCCAGAGTTAAACCCGTGTGTGGATTCAGCAGTCTGCAAACATCTTCTCTGCAGAGTCCCAAAACAGGCGTTTTCAGCCCATTACCGGCATATGGAAGAAACAGCAGTAAGCACAGGGAAATATCTGCTTCTAAATCCAAAACGCAGCTATCTAACAGAACGGTTGTCAATGTGTGCACTCAACTTCCAGAGTTAAACCCGTGTGTGGATTCAGCAGTCTGCAAACACTTTCTCTGCAGAGTCCCAAAACAGGCGTTTTCAGCCCATTACCGGCATATGGAAGAAACAGCAGTAAGCACAGGGAAATATCTGCTTCTAAATCCAAAACGCAGCTATCTAACAGAACGGTTGTCAATGTGTGCACTCAACTTCCAGAGTTAAACCCGTGTGTGGATTCAGCAGTCTGCAAACACTTTCTCTGCAGAGTCCCAAAACAGGCGTTTTCAGCCCATTACCGGCATATGGAAGAAACAGCAGTAAGCACAGGGAAATATCTGCTTCTAAATCCAAAACGCAGCTATCTAACAGAACGGTTGTCAATGTGTGCACTCAACTTCCAGAGTTAAACCCGTGTGTGGATTCAGCAGTCTGCAAACATCTTCTCTGCAGAGTCCCAAAACAGGCGTTTTCAGCCCATTACCGGCATATGGAAGAAACAGCAGTAAGCACAGGGAAATATCTGCTTCTAAATCCAAAACGCAGCTATCTAACAGAACGGTTGTCAATGTGTGCACTCAACTTCCAGAGTTAAACCCGTGTGTGGATTCAGCAGTCTGCAAACATCTTCTCTGCAGAGTCCCAAAACAGGCGTTTTCAGCCCATTACCGGCATATGGAAGAAACAGCAGTAAGCACAGGGAAATATCTGCTTCTAAATCCAAAACGCAGCTATCTAACAGAACGGTTGTCAATGTGTGCACTCAACTTCCAGAGTTAAACCCGTGTGTGGATTCAGCAGTCTGCAAACACTTTCTCTGCAGAGTCCCAAAACAGGCGTTTTCAGCCCATTACCGGCATATGGAAGAAACAGCAGTAAGCACAGGGAAATATCTGCTTCTAAATCCAAAACGCAGCTATCTAACAGAACGGTTGTCAATGTGTGCACTCAACTTCCAGAGTTAAACCCGTGTGTGGATTCAGCAGTCTGCAAACATCTTCTCTGCAGAGTCCCAAAACAGGCGTTTTCAGCCCATTACCGGCATATGGAAGAAACAGCAGTAAGCACAGGGAAATATCTGCTTCTAAATCCAAAACGCAGCTATCTAACAGAACGGTTGTCAATGTGTGCACTCAACTTCCAGAGTTAAACCCGTGTGTGGATTCAGCAGTCTGCAAACACTTTCTCTGCAGAGTCCCAAAACAGGCGTTTTCAGCCCATTACCGGCATATGGAAGAAACAGCAGTAAGCACAGGGAAATATCTGCTTCTAAATCCAAAACGCAGCTATCTAACAGAACGGTTGTCAATGTGTGCACTCAACTTCCAGAGTTAAACCCGTGTGTGGATTCAGCAGTCTGCAAACATCTTCTCTGCAGAGTCCCAAAACAGGCGTTTTCAGCCCATTACCGGCATATGGAAGAAACAGCAGTAAGCACAGGGAAATATCTGCTTCTAAATCCAAAACGCAGCTATCTAACAGAACGGTTGTCAATGTGTGCACTCAACTTCCAGAGTTAAACCCGTGTGTGGATTCAGCAGTCTGCAAACACTTTCTCTGCAGAGTCCCAAAACAGGCGTTTTCAGCCCATTACCGGCATATGGAAGAAACAGCAGTAAGCACAGGGAAATATCTGCTTCTAAATCCAAAACGCAGCTATCTAACAGAACGGTTGTCAATGTGTTCACTCAACTTCCAGAGTTAAACCCGTGTGTGGATTCAGCAGTCTGCAAACATCTTCTCTGCAGAGTCCCAAAACAGGCGTTTTCAGCCCATTACCGGCATATGGAAGAAACAGCAGTAAGCACAGGGAAATATCTGCTTCTAAATCCAAAACGCAGCTATCTAACAGAACGGTTGTCAATGTGTGCACTCAACTTCCAGAGTTAAACCCGTGTGTGGATTCAGCAGTCTGCAAACACTTTCTCTGCAGAGTCCCAAAACAGGCGTTTTCAGCCCATTACCGGCATATGGAAGAAACAGCAGTAAGCACAGGGAAATATCTGCTTCTAAATCCAAAACGCAGCTATCTAACAGAACGGTTGTCAATGTGTGCACTCAACTTCCAGAGTTAAACCCGTGTGTGGATTCAGCAGTCTGCAAACATCTTCTCTGCAGAGTCCCAAAACAGGCGTTTTCAGCCCATTACCGGCATATGGAAGAAACAGCAGTAAGCACAGGGAAATATCTGCTTCTAAATCCAAAACGCAGCTATCTAACAGAACGGTTGTCAATGTGTGCACTCAACTTCCAGAGTTAAACCCGTGTGTGGATTCAGCAGTCTGCAAACACTTTCTCTGCAGAGTCCCAAAACAGGCGTTTTCAGCCCATTACCGGCATATGGAAGAAACAGCAGTAAGCACAGGGAAATATCTGCTTCTAAATCCAAAACGCAGCTATCTAACAGAACGGTTGTCAGTGTGTTCACTCAACTTCCAGTGTTAAACCCGTGTGTGGATTCAGCAGTCTGCAAACACTTTCTCTGCAGAGTCCCAAAACAGGCGTTTTCAGCCCATTACCGGCATATGGAAGAAACAGCAGTAAGCACAGGGAAATATCTGCTTCTAAATCCAAAACGCAGCTATCTAACAGAACGGTTGTCAATGTGTGCACTCAACTTCCAGAGTTAAACCCGTGTGTGGATTCAGCAGTCTGCAAACACTTTCTCTGCAGAGTCCCAAAACAGGCGTTTTCAGCCCATTACCGGCATATGGAAGAAACAGCAGTAAGCACAGGGAAATATCTGCTTCTAAATCCAAAACGCAGCTATCTAACAGAACGGTTTGTCAATGTGTGCACTCAACTTCCAGAGTTAAACCCGTGTGTGGATTCAGCAGTCTGCAAACACTTTCTCTGCAGAGTCCCAAAACAGGCGTTTTCAGCCCATTACCGGCATATGGGAAGAAACAGCAGTAAGCACAGGGAAATATCTGCTTCTAAATCCAAAACGCAGCTATCTAACAGAACGGTTGTCAATGTGTGCACTCAACTTCCAGAGTTAAACCCGTGTGTGGATTCAGCAGTCTGCAAACATCTTCTCTGCAGAGTCCCAAAACAGGCGTTTTCAGCCCATTACCGGCATATGGAAGAAACAGCAGTAAGCACAGGGAAATATCTGCTTCTAAATCCAAAACGCAGCTATCTAACAGAACGGTTGTCAATGTGTGCACTCAACTTCCAGAGTTAAACCCGTGTGTGGATTCAGCAGTCTGCAAACACTTTCTCTGCAGAGTCCCAAAACAGGCGTTTTCAGCCCATTACCAGCATATGGAAGAAACAGCAGTAAGCACAGGGAAATATCTGCTTCTAAATCCAAAACGCAGCTATCTAACAGAACGGTTGTCAATGTGTGCACTCAACTTCCAGAGTTAAACCCGTGTGTGGATTCAGCAGTCTGCAAACACATTCTCTGCAGAGTCCCAAAACAGGCGTTTTCAGCCCATTACCGGCATATGGAAGAAACAGCAGTAAGCACAGGGAAATATCTGCTTCTAAATCCAAAACGCAGCTATCTAACAGAACGGTTGTCAATGTGTGCACTCAACTTCCAGAGTTAAACCCGTGTGTGGATTCAGCAGTCTGCAAACATCTTCTCTGCAGAGTCCCAAAACAGGCGTTTTCAGCCCATTACCGGCATATGGAAGAAACAGCAGTAAGCACAGGGAAATATCTGCTTCTAAATCCAAAACGCAGCTATCTAACAGAACGGTTGTCAATGTGTGCACTCAACTTCCAGAGTTAAACCCGTGTGTGGATTCAGCAGTCTGCAAACACTTTCTCTGCAGAGTCCCAAAACAGGCGTTTTCAGCCCATTACCGGCATATGGAAGAAACAGCAGTAAGCACAGGGAAATATCTGCTTCTAAATCCAAAACGCAGCTATCTAACAGAACGGTTGTCAATGTGTGCACTCAACTTCCAGAGTTAAACCCGTGTGTGGATTCAGCAGTCTGCAAACACTTTCTCTGCAGAGTCCCCAAAACAGGCGTTTTCAGCCCATTACCGGCATATGGAAGAAACAGCAGTAAGCACAGGGAAATATCTGCTTCTAAATCCAAAACGCAGCTATCTAACAGAACGGTTGTCAATGTGTGCACTCAACTTCCAGAGTTAAACCCGTGTGTGGATTCAGCAGTCTGCAAACACATTCTCTGCAGAGTCCCAAAACAGGCGTTTTCAGCCCATTACCGGCATATGGAAGAAACAGCAGTAAGCACAGGGAAATATCTGCTTCTAAACCCAAAACGCAGCTATCTAACAGAACGGTTGTCAGTGTGTTCACTCAACTTCCAGAGTTAAACCCGTGTGTGGATTCAGCAGTCTGCAAACATCTTCTCTGCAGAGTCCCAAAACAGGCGTTTTCAGCCCATTACCGGCATATGGAAGAAACAGCAGTAAGCACAGGGAAATATCTGCTTCTAAATCCAAAACGCAGCTATCTAACAGAACGGTTGTCAATGTGTGCACTCAACTTCCAGAGTTAAACCCGTGTGTGGATTCAGCAGTCTGCAAACACTTTCTCTGCAGAGTCCCAAAACAGGCGTTTTCAGCCCATTACCGGCATATGGAAGAAACAGCAGTAAGCACAGGGAAATATCTGCTTCTAAATCCAAAACGCAGCTATCTAACAGAACGGTTGTCAATGTGTGCACTCAACTTCCAGAGTTAAACCCGTGTGTGGATTCCGCAGTCTGCAAACATCTTCTCTGCAGAGTCCCAAAACAGGCGTTTTCAGCCCATTACCGGCATATGGAAGAAACAGCAGTAAGCACAGGGAAATATCTGCTTCTAAATCCAAAACGCAGCTATCTAACAGAACGGTTGTCAATGTGTGCACTCAACTTCCAGAGTTAAACCCGTGTGTGGATTCAGCAGTCTGCAAACATCTTCTCTGCAGAGTCCCAAAACAGGCGTTTTCAGCCCATTACCGGCATATGGAAGAAACAGCAGTAAGCACAGGGAAATATCTGCTTCTAAATCCAAAACGCAGCTATCTAACAGAACGGTTGTCAATGTGTGCACTCAACTTCCAGAGTTAAACCCGTGTGTGGGATTCAGCAGTCTGCAAACACTTTCTCTGCAGAGTCCCAAAACAGGCGTTTTCAGCCCATTACCAGCATATGGAAGAAACAGCAGTAAGCACAGGGAAAATATCTGCTTCTAAATCCAAAACGCAGCTATCTAACAGAACGGTTGTCAATGTGTGCACTCAACTTCCAGAGTTAAACCCGTGTGTGGATTCAGCAGTCTGCAAACATCTTCTCTGCAGAGTCCCAAAACAGGCGTTTTCAGCCCATTACCGGCATATGGAAGAAACAGCAGTAAGCACAGGGAAATATCTGCTTCTAAATCCAAAACGCAGCTCTCTAACAGAACGGTTGTCAATGTGTGCACTCAACTTCCAGAGTTAAACCCGTGTGTGGATTCAGCAGTCTGCAAACATCTTCTCTGCAGAGTCCCAAAACAGGCGTTTTCAGCCCATTACCGGCATATGGAAGAAACAGCAGTAAGCACAGGGAAATATCTGCTTCTAAATCCAAAACGCAGCTATCTAACAGAACGGTTGTCAATGTGTGCACTCAACTTCCAGAGTTAAACCCGTGTGTGGATTCAGCAGTCTGCAAACATCTTCTCTGCAGAGTCCCAAAACAGGCGTTTTCAGCCCATTACCGGCATATGGACGAAACAGCAGTAAGCACAGGGAAATATCTGCTTCTAAATCCAAAACGCAGCTATCTAACAGAACGGTTGTCAATGTGTGCACTCAACTTCCAGAGTTAAACCCGTGTGTGGATTCAGCAGTCTGCAAACACTTTCTCTGCAGAGTCCCAAAACAGGCGTTTTCAGCCCATTACCGGCATATGGAAGAAACAGCAGTAAGCACAGGGAAATATCTGCTTCTAAATCCAAAACGCAGCTATCTAACAGAACGGTTGTCAATGTGTGCACTCAACTTCCAGAGTTAAACCCGTGTGTGGATTCAGCAGTCTGCAAACATCTTCTCTGCAGAGTCCCAAAACAGGCGTTTTCAGCCCATTACCGGCATATGGAAGAAACAGCAGTAAGCACAGGGAAATATCTGCTTCTAAATCAAAAACGCAGCTATCTAACAGAACGGTTGTCAATGTGTGCACTCAACTTCCAGAGTTAAACCCGTGTGTGGGATTCAGCAGTCTGCAAACACTTTCTCTGCAGAGTCCCAAAACAGGCGTTTTCAGCCCATTACCAGCATATGGAAGAAACAGCAGTAAGCACAGGGAAATATCTGCTTCTAAATCCAAAACGCAGCTATCTAACAGAACGGTTGTCAATGTGTGCACTCAACTTCCAGAGTTAAACCCGTGTGTGGATTCAGCAGTCTGCAAACATCTTCTGTGCAGAGTCCCAAAACAGGCGTTTTCAGCCCATTACCGGCATATGGAAGAAACAGCAGTAAGCACAGGGAAATATCTGCTTCTAAATCCAAAACGCAGCTATCTAACAGAACGGTTGTCAATGTGTGCACTCAACTTCCAGAGTTAAACCCGTGTGTGGATTCAGCAGTCTGCAAACATCTTCTCTGCAGAGTCCCCAAAACAGGCGTTTTCAGCCATTACCGGCATATGGAAGAAACAGCAGTAAGCACAGGGAAATACCTGCTTCTAAATCCAAAACGCAGCTATCTAACAGAACGGTTGTCAATGTGTGCACTCAACTTCCAGAGTTAAACCCGTGTGTGGATTCAGCAGTCTGCAAACACTTTCTCTGCAGAGTCCCAAAACAGGCGTTTTCAGCCCATTACCGGCATATGGAAGAAACAGCAGTAAGCACAGGGAAATATCTGCTTCTAAATCCAAAACGCAGCTATCTAACAGAACGGTTGTCAATGTGTGCACTCAACTTCCAGAGTTAAACCCGTGTGTGGATTCAGCAGTCTGCAAACACTTTCTCTGCAGAGTCCCAAAACAGGCGTTTTCAGCCCATTACCGGCATATGGAAGAAACAGCAGTAAGCACAGGGAAATATCTGCTTCTAAATCCAAAACGCAGCTATCTAACAGAACGGTTGTCAATGTGTTCACTCAACTTCCAGAGTTAAAAACGTGTGTGGATTCAGCAGTCTGCAAACACTTTCCCTGCAGAGTCCCAAAACAGGCGTTTTCAGCCCATTACCGGCATATGGAAGAAACAGCAGTAAGCACAGGGAAATATCTGCTTCTAAATCAAAAACGCAGCTATCTAACAGAACGGTTGTCAATGTGTGCACTCAACTTCCAGAGTTAAACCCGTGTGTGGATTCAGCAGTCTGCAAACATCTTCTCTGCAGAGTCCCAAAACAGGCGTTTTCAGCCCATTACCGGCATATGGAAGAAACAGCAGTAAGCACAGGGAAATATCTGCTTCTAAATCCAAAACGCAGCTATCTAACAGAACGGTTGTCAATGTGTGCACTCAACTTCCAGAGATAAACCCGTGTGTGGATTCAGCAGTCTGCAAACATCTTCTCTGCAGAGTCCCAAAACAGGCGTTTTCAGCCCATTACCGGCATATGGAAGAAACAGCAGTAAGCACAGGGAAATATCTGCTTCTAAATCCAAAACGCAGCTATGTAACAGAACGGTTGTCAATGTGTGCACTCAACTTCCAGAGTTAAACCCGTGTGTGGATTCAGCAGTCTGCAAACACTTTCTCTGCAGAGTCCCAAAACAGGCGTTTTCAGCCCATTACCGGCATATGGAAGAAACAGCAGTAAGCACAGGGAAATATCTGCTTCTAAATCCAAAACGCAGCTATCTAACAGAACGGTTGTCAATGTGTGCACTCAACTTCCAGAGTTAAACCCGTGTGTGGATTCAGCAGTCTGCAAACATCTTCTCTGCAGAGTCCCAAAACAGGCGTTTTCAGCCCATTACCGGCATATGGAAGAAACAGCAGTAAGCACAGGGAAATATCTGCTTCTAAATCCAAAACGCAGCTATCTAACAGAACGGTTGTCAATGTGTGCACTCAACTTCCAGAGTTAAACCCGTGTGTGGATTCAGCAGTCTGCAAACACTTTCTCTGCAGATCCCAAAACAGGCGTTTTCAGCCCATTACCGGCATATGGAAGAAACAGCAGTAAGCACAGGGAAATATCTGCTTCTAAATCCAAAACGCAGCTATCTAACAGAACGGTTGTCAATGTGTGCACTCAACTTCCAGAGTTAAACCCGTGTGTGGATTCAGCAGTCTGCAAACACTTTCAATGCAGAGTCCCAAAACAGGCGTTTTCAGCCCATTACCGGCATAAGGAAGAAACAGCAGTAAGCACAGGGAAATATCTGCTTCTAAATCCAAAACGCAGCTATCTAACAGAACGGTTGTCAATGTGTGCACTCAACTTCCAGTGTTAAACCCGTGTGTGGATTCAGCAGTCTGCAAACACTTTCTCTGCAGAGTCCCAAAACAGGCGTTTTCAGCCCATTACCGGCATATGGAAGAAACAGCAGTAAGCACAGGGAAATATCTGCTTCTAAATCCAAAACGCAGCTATCTAACAGAACGGTTGTCAATGTGTGCACTCAACTTCCAGAGTTAAACCCGTGTGTGGATTCAGCAGTCTGCAAACACTTTCTCTGCAGAGTCCCAAAACAGGCGTTTTCAGCCCATTACCGGCATATGGAAGAAACAGCAGTAAGCACAGGGAAATATCTGCTTCTAAATCCAAAACGCAGCTATCTAACAGAACGGTTGTCAATGTGTGCACTCAACTTCCAGAGTTAAACCCGTGTGTGGATTCAGCAGTCTGCAAACACTTTCTCTGCAGAGTCCCAAAACAGGCGTTTTCAGCCCATTACCGGCATATGGAAGAAACAGCAGTAAGCACAGGGAAATATCTGCTTCTAAATCAAAAACGCAGCTATCTAACAGAACGGTTGTCAATGTGTGCACTCAACTTCCAGAGTTAAACCCGGGTGTGGATTCAGCAGTCTGCAAACACTTTCTCTGCAGAGTCCCAAAACAGGCGTTTTCAGCCCATTACCGGCATATGGAAGAAACAGCAGTAAGCACAGGGAAATATCTGCTTCTAAATCCAAAACGCAGCTATCTAACAGAACGGTTGTCAATGTGTGCACTCAACTTCCAGAGTTAAACCGGTGTGTGGATTCAGCAGTCTGCAAACATCTTCTCTGCAGAGTCCCAAAACAGGCGTTTTCAGCCCATTACCGGCATATGGAAGAAACAGCAGTAAGCACAGGGAAATATCTGCTTCTAAATCCAAAACGCAGCTATCTAACAGAACGGTTGTCAATGTGTGCACTCAACTTCCAGAGTTAAACCCGTGTGTGGATTCAGCAGTCTGCAAACATCTTCTCTGCAGAGTCCCAAAACAGGCGTTTTCAGGCATTACCGGCATATGGAAGAAACAGCAGTAAGCACAGGGAAATATCTGCTTCTAAATCCAAAACGCAGCTATCTAACAGAACGGTTGTCAATGTGTGCACTCAACTTCCAGAGTTAAACCCGTGTGTGGATTCAGCAGTCTGCAAACACTTTCTCTGCAGAGTCCCAAAACAGGCGTTTTCAGCCCATTACCAGCATATGGAAGAAACAGCAGTAAGCACAGGGAAATATCTGCTTCTAAATCCAAAACGCAGCTATCTAACAGAACGGTTGTCAATGTGTGCACTCAACTTCCAGAGTTAAACCCGTGTGTGGATTCAGCAGTCTGCAAACACTTTCTCTGCAGAGTCCCAAAACAGGCGTTTTCAGCCCATTACCGGCATATGGAAGAAACAGCAGTAAGCACAGGGAAATATCTGCTTCTAAATCCAAAACGCAGCTATCTAACAGAACGGTTGTCAATGTGTTCACTCAACTTACAGAGTTAAAAACGTGTGTGGATTCAGCAGTCTGCAAACACTTTCCCTGCAGAGTCCCAAAACAGGCGTTTTCAGCCCATTACCGGCATATGGAAGAAACAGCAGTAAGCACAGGGAAATATCTGCTTCTAAATCAAAAACGCAGCTATCTAACAGAACGGTTGTCAATGTGTGCACTCAACTTCCAGAGTTAAACCCGTGTGTGGATTCAGCAGTCTGCAAACATCTTCTCTGCAGAGTCCCAAAACAGGCGTTTTCAGCCCATTACCGGCATATGGAAGAAACAGCAGTAAGCACAGGGAAATATCTGCTTCTAAATCCAAAACGCAGCTATCTAACAGAACGGTTGTCAATGTGTGCACTCAACTTCCAGAGATAAACCCGTGTGTGGATTCAGCAGTCTGCAAACATCTTCTCTGCAGAGTCCCAAAACAGGCGTTTTCAGCCCATTACCGGCATATGGAAGAAACAGCAGTAAGCACAGGGAAATATCTGCTTCTAAATCCAAAACGCAGCTATGTAACAGAACGGTTGTCAATGTGTGCACTCAACTTCCAGAGTTAAACCCGTGTGTGGATTCAGCAGTCTGCAAACACTTTCTCTGCAGAGTCCCAAAACAGGCGTTTTCAGCCCATTACCGGCATATGGAAGAAACAGCAGTAAGCACAGGGAAATATCTGCTTCTAAATCCAAAACGCAGCTATCTAACAGAACGGTTGTCAATGTGTGCACTCAACTTCCAGAGTTAAACCCGTGTGTGGATTCAGCAGTCTGCAAACATCTTCTCTGCAGAGTCCCAAAACAGGCGTTTTCAGCCCATTACCGGCATATGGAAGAAACAGCAGTAAGCACAGGGAAATATCTGCTTCTAAATCCAAAACGCAGCTATCTAACAGAACGGTTGTCAATGTGTGCACTCAACTTCCAGAGTTAAACCCGTGTGTGGATTCAGCAGTCTGCAAACACTTTCTCTGCAGATCCCAAAACAGGCGTTTTCAGCCCATTACCGGCATATGGAAGAAACAGCAGTAAGCACAGGGAAATATCTGCTTCTAAATCCAAAACGCAGCTATCTAACAGAACGGTTGTCAATGTGTGCACTCAACTTCCAGAGTTAAACCCGTGTGTGGATTCAGCAGTCTGCAAACACTTTCAATGCAGAGTCCCAAAACAGGCGTTTTCAGCCCATTACCGGCATAAGGAAGAAACAGCAGTAAGCACAGGGAAATATCTGCTTCTAAATCCAAAACGCAGCTATCTAACAGAACGGTTGTCAATGTGTGCACTCAACTTCCAGTGTTAAACCCGTGTGTGGATTCAGCAGTCTGCAAACACTTTCTCTGCAGAGTCCCAAAACAGGCGTTTTCAGCCCATTACCGGCATATGGAAGAAACAGCAGTAAGCACAGGGAAATATCTGCTTCTAAATCCAAAACGCAGCTATCTAACAGAACGGTTGTCAATGTGTGCACTCAACTTCCAGAGTTAAACCCGTGTGTGGATTCAGCAGTCTGCAAACACTTTCTCTGCAGAGTCCCAAAACAGGCGTTTTCAGCCCATTACCGGCATATGGAAGAAACAGCAGTAAGCACAGGGAAATATCTGCTTCTAAATCCAAAACGCAGCTATCTAACAGAACGGTTGTCAATGTGTGCACTCAACTTCCAGAGTTAAACCCGTGTGTGGATTCAGCAGTCTGCAAACACTTTCTCTGCAGAGTCCCAAAACAGGCGTTTTCAGCCCATTACCGGCATATGGAAGAAACAGCAGTAAGCACAGGGAAATATCTGCTTCTAAATCCAAAACGCAGCTATCTAACAGAACGGTTGTCAATGTGTGCACTCAACTTCCAGAGTTAAACCCGTGTGTGGATTCAGCAGTCTGCAAACATCTTCTCTGCAGAGTCCCAAAACAGGCGTTTTCAGCCCATTACCGGCATATGGAAGAAACAGCAGTAAGCACAGGGAAATATCTGCTTCTAAACCCAAAACGCAGCTATCTAACAGAACGGTTGTCAGTGTGTTCACTCAACTTCCAGAGTTAAACCCGTGAGTGGATTCAGCAGTCTGCAAACACTTTCTCTGCAGAGTCCCAAAACAGGCGTTTTCAGCCCATTACCGGCATATGGAAGAAACAGCAGTAAGCACAGGGAAATATCTGCTTCTAAATCCAAAACGCAGCTATCTAACAGAACGGTTGTCAATGTGTGCACTCAACTTCCAGAGTTAAACCCGTGTGTGGATTCAGCAGTCTGCAAACACTTTCTCTGCAGAGTCCCAAAACAGGCGTTTTCAGCCCATTACCGGCATATGGAAGAAACAGCAGTAAGCACAGGGAAATATCTGCTTCTAAATCCAAAACGCAGCTATCTAACAGAACGGTTGTCAATGTGTGCACTCAACTTCCAGAGTTAAACCCGTGTGTGGATTCAGCAGTCTGCAAACACTTTCTCTGCAGAGTCCCAAAACAGGCGTTTTCAGCCCATTACCGGCATATGGAAGAAACAGCAGTAAGCACAGGGAAATATCTGCTTCTAAATCCAAAACGCAGCTATCTAACAGAACGGTTGTCAATGTGTGCACTCAACTTCCAGAGTTAAACCCGTGTGTGGATTCAGCAGTCTGCAAACATCTTCTCTGCAGAGTCCCAAAACAGGCGTTTTCAGCCCATTACCGGCATATGGAAGAAACAGCAGTAAGCACAGGGAAATATCTGCTTCTAAATCCAAAACGCAGCTATCTAACAGAACGGTTGTCAATGTGTGCACTCAACTTCCAGAGTTAAACCCGTGTGTGGATTCAGCAGTCTGCAAACACTTTCTCTGCAGAGTCCCAAAACAGGCGTTTTCAGCCCATTACCGGCATATGGAAGAAACAGCAGTAAGCACAGGGAAATATCTGCTTCTAAATCCAAAACGCAGCTATCTAACAGAACGGTTGTCAATGTGTGCACTCAACTTCCAGAGTTAAACCCGTGTGTGGATTCAGCAGTCTGCAAACACTTTCTCTGCAGAGTCCCAAAACAGGCGTTTTCAGCCCATTACCGGCATATGGAAGAAACAGCAGTAAGCACAGGGAAATATCTGCTTCTAAATCCAAAACGCAGCTATCTAACAGAACGGTTGTCAATGTGTGCACTCAACTTCCAGAGTTAAACCCGTGTGTGGATTCAGCAGTCTGCAAACATCTTCTCTGCAGAGTCCCAAAACAGGCGTTTTCAGCCCATTACCGGCATATGGAAGAAACAGCAGTAAGCACAGGGAAATATCTGCTTCTAAATCCAAAACGCAGCTATCTAACAGAACGGTTGTCAATGTGTGCACTCAACTTCCAGAGTTAAACCCGTGTGTGGATTCAGCAGTCTGCAAACATCTTCTCTGCAGAGTCCCAAAACAGGCGTTTTCAGCCCATTACCGGCATATGGAAGAAACAGCAGTAAGCACAGGGAAATATCTGCTTCTAAATCCAAAACGCAGCTATCTAACAGAACGGTTGTCAATGTGTGCACTCAACTTCCAGAGTTAAACCCGTGTGTGGATTCAGCAGTCTGCAAACACTTTCTCTGCAGAGTCCCAAAACAGGCGTTTTCAGCCCATTACCGGCATATGGAAGAAACAGCAGTAAGCACAGGGAAATATCTGCTTCTAAATCCAAAACGCAGCTATCTAACAGAACGGTTGTCAATGTGTGCACTCAACTTCCAGAGTTAAACCCGTGTGTGGATTCAGCAGTCTGCAAACACTTTCTCTGCAGAGTCCCAAAACAGGCGTTTTCAGCCCATTACCGGCATATGGAAGAAACAGCAGTAAGCACAGGGAAATATCTGCTTCTAAATCCAAAACGCAGCTATCTAACAGAACGGTTGTCAATGTGTGCACTCAACTTCCAGAGTTAAACCCGTGTGTGGATTCAGCAGTCTGCAAACATCTTCTCTGCAGAGTCCCAAAACAGGCGTTTTCAGCCCATTACCGGCATATGGAAGAAACAGCAGTAAGCACAGGGAAATATCTGCTTCTAAATCCAAAACGCAGCTATCTAACAGAACGGTTGTCAATGTGTGCACTCAACTTCCAGAGTTAAACCCGTGTGTGGATTCAGCAGTCTGCAAACACTTTCTCTGCAGAGTCCCAAAACAGGCGTTTTCAGCCCATTACCGGCATATGGAAGAAACAGCAGTAAGCACAGGGAAATATCTGCTTCTAAATCCAAAACGCAGCTATCTAACAGAACGGTTGTCAATGTGTGCACTCAACTTCCAGAGTTAAACCCGTGTGTGGATTCAGCAGTCTGCAAACATCTTCTCTGCAGAGTCCCAAAACAGGCGTTTTCAGCCCATTACCGGCATATGGAAGAAACAGCAGTAAGCACAGGGAAATATCTGCTTCTAAATCCAAAACGCAGCTATCTAACAGAACGGTTGTCAATGTGTGCACTCAACTTCCAGAGTTAAACCCGTTTGTGGATTCAGCAGTCTGCAAACATCTTCTCTGCAGAGTCCCAAAACAGGCGTTTTCAGCCCATTACCGGCATATGGAAGAAACAGCAGTAAGCACAGGGAAATATCTGCTTCTAAACCCAAAACGCAGCTATCTAACAGAACGGTTGTCAGTGTGTTCACTCAACTTCCAGAGTTAAACCCGTGAGTGGATTCAGCAGTCTGCAAACACTTTCTCTGCAGAGTCCCAAAACAGGCGTTTTCAGCCCATTACCGGCATATGGAAGAAACAGCAGTAAGCACAGGGAAATATCTGCTTCTAAATCCAAAACGCAGCTATCTAACAGAACGGTTGTCAATGTGTGCACTCAACTTCCAGAGTTAAACCCGTGTGTGGATTCAGCAGTCTGCAAACACTTTCTCTGCAGAGTCCCAAAACAGGCGTTTTCAGCCCATTACCGGCATATGGAAGAAACAGCAGTAAGCACAGGGAAATATCTGCTTCTAAATCCAAAACGCAGCTATCTAACAGAACGGTTGTCAATGTGTGCACTCAACTTCCAGAGTTAAACCCGTGTGTGGATTCAGCAGTCTGCAAACACTTTCTCTGCAGAGTCCCAAAACAGGCGTTTTCAGCCCATTACCGGCATATGGAAGAAACAGCAGTAAGCACAGGGAAATATCTGCTTCTAAATCCAAAACGCAGCTATCTAACAGAACGGTTGTCAATGTGTGCACTCAACTTCCAGAGTTAAACCCGTGTGTGGATTCAGCAGTCTGCAAACATCTTCTCTGCAGAGTCCCAAAACAGGCGTTTTCAGCCCATTACCGGCATATGGAAGAAACAGCAGTAAGCACAGGGAAATATCTGCTTCTAAATCCAAAACGCAGCTATCTAACAGAACGGTTGTCAATGTGTGCACTCAACTTCCAGAGTTAAACCCGTGTGTGGATTCAGCAGTCTGCAAACACTTTCTCTGCAGAGTCCCAAAACAGGCGTTTTCAGCCCATTACCGGCATATGGAAGAAACAGCAGTAAGCACAGGGAAATATCTGCTTCTAAATCCAAAACGCAGCTATCTAACAGAACGGTTGTCAATGTGTGCACTCAACTTCCAGAGTTAAACCCGTGTGTGGATTCAGCAGTCTGCAAACACTTTCTCTGCAGAGTCCCAAAACAGGCGTTTTCAGCCCATTACCGGCATATGGAAGAAACAGCAGTAAGCACAGGGAAATATCTGCTTCTAAATCCAAAACGCAGCTATCTAACAGAACGGTTGTCAATGTGTGCACTCAACTTCCAGAGTTAAACCCGTGTGTGGATTCAGCAGTCTGCAAACATCTTCTCTGCAGAGTCCCAAAACAGGCGTTTTCAGCCCATTACCGGCATATGGAAGAAACAGCAGTAAGCACAGGGAAATATCTGCTTCTAAATCCAAAACGCAGCTATCTAACAGAACGGTTGTCAATGTGTGCACTCAACTTCCAGAGTTAAACCCGTGTGTGGATTCAGCAGTCTGCAAACACTTTCTCTGCAGAGTCCCAAAACAGGCGTTTTCAGCCCATTACCGGCATATGGAAGAAACAGCAGTAAGCACAGGGAAATATCTGCTTCTAAATCCAAAACGCAGCTATCTAACAGAACGGTTGTCAATGTGTGCACTCAACTTCCAGAGTTAAACCCGTGTGTGGATTCAGCAGTCTGCAAACATCTTCTCTGCAGAGTCCCAAAACAGGCGTTTTCAGCCCATTACCGGCATATGGAAGAAACAGCAGTAAGCACAGGGAAATATCTGCTTCTAAATCCAAAACGCAGCTATCTAACAGAACGGTTGTCAATGTGTGCACTCAACTTCCAGAGTTAAACCCGTTTGTGGATTCAGCAGTCTGCAAACATCTTCTCTGCAGAGTCCCAAAACAGGCGTTTTCAGCCCATTACCGGCATATGGAAGAAACAGCAGTAAGCACAGGGAAATATCTGCTTCTAAATCCAAAACGCAGCTATCTAACAGAACGGTTGTCAATGTGTGCACTCAACTTCCAGAGTTAAACCCGTGTGTGGATTCAGCAGTCTGCAAACATCTTCTCTGCAGAGTCCCAAAACAGGCGTTTTCAGCCCATTACCGGCATATGGAAGAAACAGCAGTAAGCACAGGGAAATATCTGCTTCTAAATCCAAAACGCAGCTATCTAACAGAACGGTTGTCAATGTGTGCACTCAACTTCCAGAGTTAAACCCGTGTGTGGATTCAGCAGTCTGCAAACACTTTCTCTGCAGAGTCCCAAAACAGGCGTTTTCAGCCCATTACCGGCATATGGAAGAAACAGCAGTAAGCACAGGGAAATATCTGCTTCTAAATCCAAAACGCAGCTATCTAACAGAACGGTTGTCAATGTGTGCACTCAACTTCCAGAGTTAAACCCGTGTGTGGATTCAGCAGTCTGCAAACACTTTCTCTGCAGAGTCCCAAAACAGGCGTTTTCAGCCCATTACCGGCATATGGAAGAAACAGCAGTAAGCACAGGGAAATATCTGCTTCTAAATCAAAAACGCAGCTATCTAACAGAACGGTTGTCAATGTGTGCACTCAACTTCCAGAGTTAAACCCGTGTGTGGATTCAGCAGTCTGCAAACACTTTCTCTGCAGAGTCCCAAAACAGGCGTTTTCAGCCCATTACCGGCATATGGAAGAAACAGCAGTAAGCACAGGGAAATATCTGCTTCTAAATCCAAAACGCAGCTATCTAACAGAACGGTTGTCAATGTGTGCACTCAACTTCCAGAGTTAAACCCGTGTGTGGATTCAGCAGTCTGCAAACATCTTCTCTGCAGAGTCCCAAAACAGGCGTTTTCAGCCCATTACCGGCATATGGAAGAAACAGCAGTAAGCACAGGGAAATATCTGCTTCTAAATCCAAAACGCAGCTATCTAACAGAACGGTTGTCAATGTGTGCACTCAACTTCCAGAGTTAAACCCGTGTGTGGATTCAGCAGTCTGCAAACATCTTCTCTGCAGAGTCCCAAAACAGGCGTTTTCAGGCATTACCGGCATATGGAAGAAACAGCAGTAAGCACAGGGAAATATCTGCTTCTAAATCCAAAACGCAGCTATCTAACAGAACGGTTGTCAATGTGTGCACTCAACTTCCAGAGTTAAACCCGTGTGTGGATTCAGCAGTCTGCAAACACTTTCTCTGCAGAGTCCCAAAACAGGCGTTTTCAGCCCATTACCAGCATATGGAAGAAACAGCAGTAAGCACAGGGAAATATCTGCTTCTAAATCCAAAACGCAGCTATCTAACAGAACGGTTGTCAATGTGTGCACTCAACTTCCAGAGTTAAACCCGTGTGTGGATTCAGCAGTCTGCAAACATCTTCTCTGCAGAGTCCCAAAACAGGCGTTTTCAGCCCATTACCGGCATATGGAGGAAACAGCAGTAAGCACAGGGAAATATCTGCTTCTAAATCCAAAACGCAGCTATCTAACAGAACGGTTGTCAATGTGTGCACTCAACTTCCAGAGTTAAACCCGTGTGTGGATTCAGCAGTCTGCAAACATCTTCTCTGCAGAGTCCCAAAACAGGCGTTTTCAGCCCATTACCGGCATATGGAAGAAACAGCAGTAAGCACAGGGAAATATCTGCTTCTAAATCCAAAACGCAGCTATGTAACAGAACGGTTGTCAATGTGTGCACTCAACTTCCAGAGTTAAACCCGTGTGTGGATTCAGCAGTCTGAAAACACTTTCTCTGCAGAGTCCCAAAACAGGCGTTTTCAGCCCATTACCGGCATATGGAAGAAACAGCAGTAAGCACAGGGAAATATCTGCTTCTAAATCCAAAACGCAGCTATCTAACAGAACGGTTGTCAATGTGTGCACTCAACTTCCAGAGTTAAACCCGTGTGTGGATTCAGCAGTCTGCAAACATCTTCTCTGCAGAGTCCCAAAACAGGCGTTTTCAGCCCATTACCGGCATATGGAAGAAACAGCAGTAAGCACAGGGAAATATCTGCTTCTAAATCCAAAACGCAGCTATCTAACAGAACGGTTGTCAATGTGTGCACTCAACTTCCAGAGTTAAACCCGTGTGTGGATTCAGCAGTCTGCAAACACTTTCTCTGCAGATCCCAAAACAGGCGTTTTCAGCCCATTACCGGCATATGGAAGAAACAGCAGTAAGCACAGGGAAATATCTGCTTCTAAATCCAAAACGCAGCTATCTAACAGAACGGTTGTCAATGTGTGCACTCAACTTCCAGAGTTAAACCCGTGTGTGGATTCAGCAGTCTGCAAACACTTTCAATGCAGAGTCCCAAAACAGGCGTTTTCAGCCCATTACCGGCATAAGGAAGAAACAGCAGTAAGCACAGGGAAATATCTGCTTCTAAATCCAAAACGCAGCTATCTAACAGAACGGTTGTCAGTGTGTTCACTCAACTTCCAGAGTTAAACCCGTGTGTGGATTCAGCAGTCTGCAAACACTTTCTCTGCAGAGTCCCAAAACAGGCGTTTTCAGCCCATTACCGGCATATGGAAGAAACAGCAGTAAGCACAGGGAAATATCTGCTTCTAAATCCAAAACGCAGCTATCTAACAGAACGGTTGTCAATGTGTGCACTCAACTTCCAGAGTTAAACCCGTGTGTGGATTCAGCAGTCTGCAAACACTTTCTCTGCAGAGTCCCAAAACAGGCGTTTTCAGCCCATTACCGGCATATGGAAGAAACAGCAGTAAGCACAGGGAAATATCTGCTTCTAAATCCAAAACGCAGCTATCTAACAGAACGGTTGTCAATGTGTGCACTCAACTTCCAGAGTTAAACCCGTGTGTGGATTCAGCAGTCTGCAAACACTTTCTCTGCAGAGTCCCAAAACAGGCGTTTTCAGCACTTTACCGGCATGTGGAAGAAACAGCAGTAAGCACAGGGAAATATCTGCTTCTAAATCCAAAACGCAGCTATCTAACAGAACGGTTGTCAATGTGTGCACTCAACTTCCAGAGTTAAACCCGAGTGTGGATTCAGCAGTCTGCAAACATCTTCTGTGCAGAGTCCCAAAACAGGCGTTTTCAGCCCATTACCGGCATATGGAAGAAACAGCAGTAAGCACAGGGAAATATCTGCTTCTAAATCCAAAACGCAGCTATCTAACAGAACGGTTGTCAATGTGTGCACTCAACTTCCAGAGTTAAACCCGTGTGTGGATTCAGCAGTCTGCAAACACTTTCTCTGCAGAGTCCCAAAACAGGCGTTTTCAGCCCATTACCGGCATATGGAAGAAACAGCAGTAAGCACAGGGAAATATCTGCTTCTAAATCCAAAACGCAGCTATCTAACAGAACGGTTGTCAATGTGTGCACTCAACTTCCAGAGTTAAACCCGTGTGTGGATTCAGCAGTCTGCAAACACATTCTCTGCAGAGTCCCAAAACAGGCGTTTTCAGCCCATTACCGGCATATGGAAGAAACAGCAGTAAGCACAGGGAAATATCTGCTTCTAAATCAAAAACGCAGCTATCTAACAGAACGGTTGTCAATGTGTGCACTCAACTTCCAGAGTTAAACCCGTGTGTGGATTCAGCAGTCTGCAAACACTTTCTCTGCAGAGTCCCAAAACAGGCGTTTTCAGCCCATTACCGGCATATGGAAGAAACAGCAGTAAGCACAGGGAAATATCTGCTTCTAAATCCAAAACGCAGCTATCTAACAGAACGGTTGTCAATGTGTGCACTCAACTTCCAGAGTTAAACCCGTGTGTGGATTCAGCAGTCTGCAAACACTTTCTCTGCAGAGTCCCAAAACAGGCGTTTTCAGCCCATTACCGGCATATGGAAGAAACAGCAGTAAGCACAGGGAAATATCTGCTTCTAAATCCAAAACGCAGCTATCTAACAGAACGGTTGTCAATGTGTGCACTCAACTTCCAGAGTTAAACCCGTGTGTGGATTCAGCAGTCTGCAAACATCTTCTCTGCAGAGTCCCAAAACAGGCGTTTTCAGCCCATTACCGGCATATGGAAGAAACAGCAGTAAGCACAGGGAAATATCTGCTTCTAAATCCAAAACGCAGCTATCTAACAGAACGGTTGTCAATGTGTGCACTCAACTTCCAGAGTTAAACCCGTGTGTGGATTCAGCAGTCTGCAAACACTTTCTCTGCAGAGTCCCAAAACAGGCGTTTTCAGCCCATTACCGGCATATGGAAGAAACAGCAGTAAGCACAGGGAAATATCTGCTTCTAAATCCAAAACGCAGCTATCTAACAGAACGGTTGTCAATGTGTGCACTCAACTTCCAGAGTTAAACCCGTGTGTGGATTCAGCAGTCTGCAAACATCTTCTCTGCAGAGTCCCAAAACAGGCGTTTTCAGCCCATTACCGGCATATGGAAGAAACAGCAGTAAGCACAGGGAAATATCTGCTTCTAAATCCAAAACGCAGCTATCTAACAGAACGGTTGTCAATGTGTGCACTCAACTTCCAGAGTTAAACCCGTGTGTGGATTCAGCAGTCTGCAAACATCTTCTCTGCAGAGTCCCAAAACAGGCGTTTTCAGGCATTACCGGCATATGGAAGAAACAGCAGTAAGCACAGGGAAATATCTGCTTCTAAATCCAAAACGCAGCTATCTAACAGAACGGTTGTCAATGTGTGCACTCAACTTCCAGAGTTAAACCCGTGTGTGGATTCAGCAGTCTGCAAACACTTTCTCTGCAGAGTCCCAAAACAGGCGTTTTCAGCCCATTACCAGCATATGGAAGAAACAGCAGTAAGCACAGGGAAATATCTGCTTCTAAATCCAAAACGCAGCTATCTAACAGAACGGTTGTCAATGTGTGCACTCAACTTCCAGAGTTAAACCCGTGTGTGGATTCAGCAGTCTGCAAACATCTTCTCTGCAGAGTCCCAAAACAGGCGTTTTCAGCCCATTACCGGCATATGGAGGAAACAGCAGTAAGCACAGGGAAATATCTGCTTCTAAATCCAAAACGCAGCTATCTAACAGAACGGTTGTCAATGTGTGCACTCAACTTCCAGAGTTAAACCCGTGTGTGGATTCAGCAGTCTGCAAACATCTTCTCTGCAGAGTCCCAAAACAGGCGTTTTCAGCCCATTACCGGCATATGGAAGAAACAGCAGTAAGCACAGGGAAATATCTGCTTCTAAATCCAAAACGCAGCTATGTAACAGAACGGTTGTCAATGTGTGCACTCAACTTCCAGAGTTAAACCCGTGTGTGGATTCAGCAGTCTGAAAACACTTTCTCTGCAGAGTCCCAAAACAGGCGTTTTCAGCCCATTACCGGCATATGGAAGAAACAGCAGTAAGCACAGGGAAATATCTGCTTCTAAATCCAAAACGCAGCTATCTAACAGAACGGTTGTCAATGTGTGCACTCAACTTCCAGAGTTAAACCCGTGTGTGGATTCAGCAGTCTGCAAACATCTTCTCTGCAGAGTCCCAAAACAGGCGTTTTCAGCCCATTACCGGCATATGGAAGAAACAGCAGTAAGCACAGGGAAATATCTGCTTCTAAATCCAAAACGCAGCTATCTAACAGAACGGTTGTCAATGTGTGCACTCAACTTCCAGAGTTAAACCCGTGTGTGGATTCAGCAGTCTGCAAACACTTTCTCTGCAGATCCCAAAACAGGCGTTTTCAGCCCATTACCGGCATATGGAAGAAACAGCAGTAAGCACAGGGAAATATCTGCTTCTAAATCCAAAACGCAGCTATCTAACAGAACGGTTGTCAATGTGTGCACTCAACTTCCAGAGTTAAACCCGTGTGTGGATTCAGCAGTCTGCAAACACTTTCAATGCAGAGTCCCAAAACAGGCGTTTTCAGCCCATTACCGGCATAAGGAAGAAACAGCAGTAAGCACAGGGAAATATCTGCTTCTAAATCCAAAACGCAGCTATCTAACAGAACGGTTGTCAGTGTGTTCACTCAACTTCCAGAGTTAAACCCGTGTGTGGATTCAGCAGTCTGCAAACACTTTCTCTGCAGAGTCCCAAAACAGGCGTTTTCAGCCCATTACCGGCATATGGAAGAAACAGCAGTAAGCACAGGGAAATATCTGCTTCTAAATCCAAAACGCAGCTATCTAACAGAACGGTTGTCAATGTGTGCACTCAACTTCCAGAGTTAAACCCGTGTGTGGATTCAGCAGTCTGCAAACACTTTCTCTGCAGAGTCCCAAAACAGGCGTTTTCAGCCCATTACCGGCATATGGAAGAAACAGCAGTAAGCACAGGGAAATATCTGCTTCTAAATCCAAAACGCAGCTATCTAACAGAACGGTTGTCAATGTGTGCACTCAACTTCCAGAGTTAAACCCGTGTGTGGATTCAGCAGTCTGCAAACACTTTCTCTGCAGAGTCCCAAAACAGGCGTTTTCAGCACTTTACCGGCATGTGGAAGAAACAGCAGTAAGCACAGGGAAATATCTGCTTCTAAATCCAAAACGCAGCTATCTAACAGAACGGTTGTCAATGTGTGCACTCAACTTCCAGAGTTAAACCCGAGTGTGGATTCAGCAGTCTGCAAACATCTTCTGTGCAGAGTCCCAAAACAGGCGTTTTCAGCCCATTACCGGCATATGGAAGAAACAGCAGTAAGCACAGGGAAATATCTGCTTCTAAATCCAAAACGCAGCTATCTAACAGAACGGTTGTCAATGTGTGCACTCAACTTCCAGAGTTAAACCCGTGTGTGGATTCAGCAGTCTGCAAACACTTTCTCTGCAGAGTCCCAAAACAGGCGTTTTCAGCCCATTACCGGCATATGGAAGAAACAGCAGTAAGCACAGGGAAATATCTGCTTCTAAATCCAAAACGCAGCTATCTAACAGAACGGTTGTCAATGTGTGCACTCAACTTCCAGAGTTAAACCCGTGTGTGGATTCAGCAGTCTGCAAACACATTCTCTGCAGAGTCCCAAAACAGGCGTTTTCAGCCCATTACCGGCATATGGAAGAAACAGCAGTAAGCACAGGGAAATATCTGCTTCTAAATCAAAAACGCAGCTATCTAACAGAACGGTTGTCAATGTGTGCACTCAACTTCCAGAGTTAAACCCGTGTGTGGATTCAGCAGTCTGCAAACACTTTCTCTGCAGAGTCCCAAAACAGGCGTTTTCAGCCCATTACCGGCATATGGAAGAAACAGCAGTAAGCACAGGGAAATATCTGCTTCTAAATCCAAAACGCAGCTATCTAACAGAACGGTTGTCAATGTGTGCACTCAACTTCCAGAGTTAAACCCGTGTGTGGATTCAGCAGTCTGCAAACACTTTCTCTGCAGAGTCCCAAAACAGGCGTTTTCAGCCCATTACCGGCATATGGAAGAAACAGCAGTAAGCACAGGGAAATATCTGCTTCTAAATCCAAAACGCAGCTATCTAACAGAACGGTTGTCAATGTGTGCACTCAACTTCCAGAGTTAAACCCGTGTGTGGATTCAGCAGTCTGCAAACATCTTCTCTGCAGAGTCCCAAAACAGGCGTTTTCAGCCCATTACCGGCATATGGAAGAAACAGCAGTAAGCACAGGGAAATATCTGCTTCTAAATCCAAAACGCAGCTATCTAACAGAACGGTTGTCAATGTGTGCACTCAACTTCCAGAGTTAAACCCGTGTGTGGATTCAGCAGTCTGCAAACACTTTCTCTGCAGAGTCCCAAAACAGGCGTTTTCAGCCCATTACCGGCATATGGAAGAAACAGCAGTAAGCACAGGGAAATATCTGCTTCTAAATCCAAAACGCAGCTATCTAACAGAACGGTTGTCAATGTGTGCACTCAACTTCCAGAGTTAAACCCGTGTGTGGATTCAGCAGTCTGCAAACATCTTCTCTGCAGAGTCCCAAAACAGGCGTTTTCAGCCCATTACCGGCATATGGAAGAAACAGCAGTAAGCACAGGGAAATATCTGCTTCTAAATCCAAAACGCAGCTATCTAACAGAACGGTTGTCAATGTGTGCACTCAACTTCCAGAGTTAAACCCGTGTGTGGATTCAGCAGTCTGCAAACACTTTCTCTGCAGAGTCCCAAAACAGGCGTTTTCAGCCCATTACCGGCATATGGAAGAAACAGCAGTAAGCACAGGGAAATATCTGCTTCTAAATCCAAAACGCAGCTATCTAACAGAACGGTTGTCAATGTGTGCACTCAACTTCCAGAGTTAAACCCGTGTGTGGATTCAGCAGTCTGCAAACACTTTCTCTGCAGAGTCCCAAAACAGGCGTTTTCAGCCCATTACCGGCATATGGAAGAAACAGCAGTAAGCACAGGGAAATATCTGCTTCTAAATCCAAAACGCAGCTATCTAACAGAACGGTTGTCAATGTGTGCACTCAACTTCCAGAGTTAAACCCGTGTGTGGATTCAGCAGTCTGCAAACATCTTCTCTGCAGAGTCCCAAAACAGGCGTTTTCAGCCCATTACCGGCATATGGAAGAAACAGCAGTAAGCACAGGGAAATATCTGCTTCTAAATCCAAAACGCAGCTATCTAACAGAACGGTTGTCAATGTGTGCACTCAACTTCCAGAGTTAAACCCGTTTGTGGATTCAGCAGTCTGCAAACATCTTCTCTGCAGAGTCCCAAAACAGGCGTTTTCAGCCCATTACCGGCATATGGAAGAAACAGCAGTAAGCACAGGGAAATATCTGCTTCTAAATCCAAAACGCAGCTATCTAACAGAACGGTTGTCAATGTGTGCACTCAACTTCCAGAGTTAAACCCGTGTGTGGATTCAGCAGTCTGCAAACATCTTCTCTGCAGAGTCCCAAAACAGGCGTTTTCAGCCCATTACCGGCATATGGAAGAAACAGCAGTAAGCACAGGGAAATATCTGCTTCTAAATCCAAAACGCAGCTATCTAACAGAACGGTTGTCAATGTGTGCACTCAACTTCCAGAGTTAAACCCGTGTGTGGATTCAGCAGTCTGCAAACACTTTCTCTGCAGAGTCCCAAAACAGGCGTTTTCAGCCCATTACCGGCATATGGAAGAAACAGCAGTAAGCACAGGGAAATATCTGCTTCTAAATCCAAAACGCAGCTATCTAACAGAACGGTTGTCAATGTGTGCACTCAACTTCCAGAGTTAAACCCGTGTGTGGATTCAGCAGTCTGCAAACACTTTCTCTGCAGAGTCCCAAAACAGGCGTTTTCAGCCCATTACCGGCATATGGAAGAAACAGCAGTAAGCACAGGGAAATATCTGCTTCTAAATCAAAAACGCAGCTATCTAACAGAACGGTTGTCAATGTGTGCACTCAACTTCCAGAGTTAAACCAGTGTGTGGATTCAGCAGTCTGCAAACACTTTCTCTGCAGAGTCCCAAAACAGGCGTTTTCAGCCCATTACCGGCATATGGAAGAAACAGCAGTAAGCACAGGGAAATATCTGCTTCTAAATCCAAAACGCAGCTATCTAACAGAACGGTTGTCAATGTGTGCACTCAACTTCCAGAGTTAAACCCGTGTGTGGATTCAGCAGTCTGCAAACATCTTCTCTGCAGAGTCCCAAAACAGGCGTTTTCAGCCCATTACCGGCATATGGAAGAAACAGCAGTAAGCACAGGGAAATATCTGCTTCTAAATCCAAAACGCAGCTATCTAACAGAACGGTTGTCAATGTGTGCACTCAACTTCCAGAGTTAAACCCGTGTGTGGATTCAGCAGTCTGCAAACATCTTCTCTGCAGAGTCCCAAAACAGGCGTTTTCAGGCATTACCGGCATATGGAAGAAACAGCAGTAAGCACAGGGAAATATCTGCTTCTAAATCCAAAACGCAGCTATCTAACAGAACGGTTGTCAATGTGTGCACTCAACTTCCAGAGTTAAACCCGTGTGTGGATTCAGCAGTCTGCAAACACTTTCTCTGCAGAGTCCCAAAACAGGCGTTTTCAGCCCATTACCAGCATATGGAAGAAACAGCAGTAAGCACAGGGAAATATCTGCTTCTAAATCCAAAACGCAGCTATCTAACAGAACGGTTGTCAATGTGTGCACTCAACTTCCAGAGTTAAACCCGTGTGTGGATTCAGCAGTCTGCAAACATCTTCTCTGCAGAGTCCCAAAACAGGCGTTTTCAGCCCATTACCGGCATATGGAGGAAACAGCAGTAAGCACAGGGAAATATCTGCTTCTAAATCCAAAACGCAGCTATCTAACAGAACGGTTGTCAATGTGTGCACTCAACTTCCAGAGTTAAACCCGTGTGTGGATTCAGCAGTCTGCAAACATCTTCTCTGCAGAGTCCCAAAACAGGCGTTTTCAGCCCATTACCGGCATATGGAAGAAACAGCAGTAAGCACAGGGAAATATCTGCTTCTAAATCCAAAACGCAGCTATCTAACAGAACGGTTGTCAATGTGTGCACTCAACTTCCAGAGTTAAACCCGTGTGTGGATTCAGCAGTCTGAAAACACTTTCTCTGCAGAGTCCCAAAACAGGCGTTTTCAGCCCATTACCGGCATATGGAAGAAACAGCAGTAAGCACAGGGAAATATCTGCTTCTAAATCCAAAACGCAGCTATCTAACAGAACGGTTGTCAATGTGTGCACTCAACTTCCAGAGTTAAACCCGTGTGTGGATTCAGCAGTCTGCAAACATCTTCTCTGCAGAGTCCCAAAACAGGCGTTTTCAGCCCATTACCGGCATATGGAAGAAACAGCAGTAAGCACAGGGAAATATCTGCTTCTAAATCCAAAACGCAGCTATCTAACAGAACGGTTGTCAATGTGTGCACTCAACTTCCAGAGTTAAACCCGTGTGTGGATTCAGCAGTCTGCAAACACTTTCTCTGCAGATCCCAAAACAGGCGTTTTCAGCCCATTACCGGCATATGGAAGAAACAGCAGTAAGCACAGGGAAATATCTGCTTCTAAATCCAAAACGCAGCTATCTAACAGAACGGTTGTCAATGTGTGCACTCAACTTCCAGAGTTAAACCCGTGTGTGGATTCAGCAGTCTGCAAACACTTTCAATGCAGAGTCCCAAAACAGGCGTTTTCAGCCCATTACCGGCATAAGGAAGAAACAGCAGTAAGCACAGGGAAATATCTGCTTCTAAATCCAAAACGCAGCTATCTAACAGAACGGTTGTCAGTGTGTTCACTCAACTTCCAGAGTTAAACCCGTGTGTGGATTCAGCAGTCTGCAAACACTTTCTCTGCAGAGTCCCAAAACAGGCGTTTTCAGCCCATTACCGGCATATGGAAGAAACAGCAGTAAGCACAGGGAAATATCTGCTTCTAAATCCAAAACGCAGCTATCTAACAGAACGGTTGTCAATGTGTGCACTCAACTTCCAGAGTTAAACCCGTGTGTGGATTCAGCAGTCTGCAAACACTTTCTCTGCAGAGTCCCAAAACAGGCGTTTTCAGCCCATTACCGGCATATGGAAGAAACAGCAGTAAGCACAGGGAAATATCTGCTTCTAAATCCAAAACGCAGCTATCTAACAGAACGGTTGTCAATGTGTGCACTCAACTTCCAGAGTTAAACCCGTGTGTGGATTCAGCAGTCTGCAAACACTTTCTCTGCAGAGTCCCAAAACAGGCGTTTTCAGCACTTTACCGGCATGTGGAAGAAACAGCAGTAAGCACAGGGAAATATCTGCTTCTAAATCCAAAACGCAGCTATCTAACAGAACGGTTGTCAATGTGTGCACTCAACTTCCAGAGTTAAACCCGAGTGTGGATTCAGCAGTCTGCAAACATCTTCTGTGCAGAGTCCCAAAACAGGCGTTTTCAGCCCATTACCGGCATATGGAAGAAACAGCAGTAAGCACAGGGAAATATCTGCTTCTAAATCCAAAACGCAGCTATCTAACAGAACGGTTGTCAATGTGTGCACTCAACTTCCAGAGTTAAACCCGTGTGTGGATTCAGCAGTCTGCAAACACTTTCTCTGCAGAGTCCCAAAACAGGCGTTTTCAGCCCATTACCAGCATATGGAAGAAACAGCAGTAAGCACAGGGAAATATCTGCTTCTAAATCCAAAACGCAGCTATCTAACAGAACGGTTGTCAATGTGTGCACTCAACTTCCAGAGTTAAACCCGTGTGTGGATTCAGCAGTCTGCAAACACATTCTCTGCAGAGTCCCAAAACAGGCGTTTTCAGCCCATTACCGGCATATGGAAGAAACAGCAGTAAGCACAGGGAAATATCTGCTTCTAAATCCAAAACGCAGCTATCTAACAGAACGGTTGTCAATGTGTGCACTCAACTTCCAGAGTTAAACCCGTGTGTGGATTCAGCAGTCTGCAAACATCTTCTCTGCAGAGTCCCAAAACAGGCGTTTTCAGCCCATTACCGGCATATGGAAGAAACAGCAGTAAGCACAGGGAAATATCTGCTTCTAAATCCAAAACGCAGCTATCTAACAGAACGGTTGTCAATGTGTGCACTCAACTTCCAGAGTTAAACCCGTGTGTGGATTCAGCAGTCTGCAAACACTTTCTCTGCAGAGTCCCAAAACAGGCGTTTTCAGCCCATTACCGGCATATGGAAGAAACAGCAGTAAGCACAGGGAAATATCTGCTTCTAAATCCAAAACGCAGCTATCTAACAGAACGGTTGTCAATGTGTGCACTCAACTTCCAGAGTTAAACCCGTGTGTGGATTCAGCAGTCTGCAAACATCTTCTCTGCAGAGTCCCAAAACAGGCGTTTTCAGCCCATTACCGGCATATGGAAGAAACAGCAGTAAGCACAGGGAAATATCTGCTTCTAAATCCAAAACGCAGCTATCTAACAGAACGGTTGTCAATGTGTGCACTCAACTTCCAGAGTTAAACCCGTTTGTGGATTCAGCAGTCTGCAAACATCTTCTCTGCAGAGTCCCAAAACAGGCGTTTTCAGCCCATTACCGGCATATGGAAGAAACAGCAGTAAGCACAGGGAAATATCTGCTTCTAAACCCAAAACGCAGCTATCTAACAGAACGGTTGTCAGTGTGTTCACTCAACTTCCAGAGTTAAACCCGTGTGTGGATTCAGCAGTCTGCAAACACTTTCTCTGCAGAGTCCCAAAACAGGCGTTTTCAGCCCATTACCGGCATATGGAAGAAACAGCAGTAAGCACAGGGAAATATCTGCTTCTAAATCCAAAACGCAGCTATCTAACAGAACGGTTGTCAATGTGTGCACTCAACTTCCAGAGTTAAACCCGTGTGTGGATTCAGCAGTCTGCAAACACTTTCTCTGCAGAGTCCCAAAACAGGCGTTTTCAGCCCATTACCGGCATATGGAAGAAACAGCAGTAAGCACAGGGAAATATCTGCTTCTAAATCCAAAACGCAGCTATCTAACAGAACGGTTGTCAATGTGTGCACTCAACTTCCAGAGTTAAACCCGTGTGTGGATTCAGCAGTCTGCAAACACTTTCTCTGCAGAGTCCCAAAACAGGCGTTTTCAGCCCATTACCGGCATATGGAAGAAACAGCAGTAAGCACAGGGAAATATCTGCTTCTAAATCCAAAACGCAGCTATCTAACAGAACGGTTGTCAATGTGTGCACTCAACTTCCAGAGTTAAACCCGTGTGTGGATTCAGCAGTCTGCAAACATCTTCTCTGCAGAGTCCCAAAACAGGCGTTTTCAGCCCATTACCGGCATATGGAAGAAACAGCAGTAAGCACAGGGAAATATCTGCTTCTAAATCCAAAACGCAGCTATCTAACAGAACGGTTGTCAATGTGTGCACTCAACTTCCAGAGTTAAACCCGTGTGTGGATTCAGCAGTCTGCAAACACTTTCTCTGCAGAGTCCCAAAACAGGCGTTTTCAGCCCATTACCAGCATATGGAAGAAACAGCAGTAAGCACAGGGAAATATCTGCTTCTAAATCCAAAACGCAGCTATCTAACAGAACGGTTGTCAATGTGTGCACTCAACTTCCAGAGTTAAACCCGTGTGTGGATTCAGCAGTCTGCAAACACATTCTCTGCAGAGTCCCAAAACAGGCGTTTTCAGCCCATTACCGGCATATGGAAGAAACAGCAGTAAGCACAGGGAAATATCTGCTTCTAAATCCAAAACGCAGCTATCTAACAGAACGGTTGTCAATGTGTGCACTCAACTTCCAGAGTTAAACCCGTGTGTGGATTCAGCAGTCTGCAAACATCTTCTCTGCAGAGTCCCAAAACAGGCGTTTTCAGCCCATTACCGGCATATGGAAGAAACAGCAGTAAGCACAGGGAAATATCTGCTTCTAAATCCAAAACGCAGCTATCTAACAGAACGGTTGTCAATGTGTGCACTCAACTTCCAGAGTTAAACCCGTGTGTGGATTCAGCAGTCTGCAAACACTTTCTCTGCAGAGTCCCAAAACAGGCGTTTTCAGCCCATTACCGGCATATGGAAGAAACAGCAGTAAGCACAGGGAAATATCTGCTTCTAAATCCAAAACGCAGCTATCTAACAGAACGGTTGTCAATGTGTGCACTCAACTTCCAGAGTTAAACCCGTGTGTGGATTCAGCAGTCTGCAAACATCTTCTCTGCAGAGTCCCAAAACAGGCGTTTTCAGCCCATTACCGGCATATGGAAGAAACAGCAGTAAGCACAGGGAAATATCTGCTTCTAAATCCAAAACGCAGCTATCTAACAGAACGGTTGTCAATGTGTGCACTCAACTTCCAGAGTTAAACCCGTTTGTGGATTCAGCAGTCTGCAAACATCTTCTCTGCAGAGTCCCAAAACAGGCGTTTTCAGCCCATTACCGGCATATGGAAGAAACAGCAGTAAGCACAGGGAAATATCTGCTTCTAAATCCAAAACGCAGCTATCTAACAGAACGGTTGTCAATGTGTGCACTCAACTTCCAGAGTTAAACCCGTGTGTGGATTCAGCAGTCTGCAAACATCTTCTCTGCAGAGTCCCAAAACAGGCGTTTTCAGCCCATTACCGGCATATGGAAGAAACAGCAGTAAGCACAGGGAAATATCTGCTTCTAAATCCAAAACGCAGCTATCTAACAGAACGGTTGTCAATGTGTGCACTCAACTTCCAGAGTTAAACCCGTGTGTGGATTCAGCAGTCTGCAAACACTTTCTCTGCAGAGTCCCAAAACAGGCGTTTTCAGCCCATTACCGGCATATGGAAGAAACAGCAGTAAGCACAGGGAAATATCTGCTTCTAAATCCAAAACGCAGCTATCTAACAGAACGGTTGTCAATGTGTGCACTCAACTTCCAGAGTTAAACCCGTGTGTGGATTCAGCAGTCTGCAAACACTTTCTCTGCAGAGTCCCAAAACAGGCGTTTTCAGCCCATTACCGGCATATGGAAGAAACAGCAGTAAGCACAGGGAAATATCTGCTTCTAAATCAAAAACGCAGCTATCTAACAGAACGGTTGTCAATGTGTGCACTCAACTTCCAGAGTTAAACCCGTGTGTGGATTCAGCAGTCTGCAAACACTTTCTCTGCAGAGTCCCAAAACAGGCGTTTTCAGCCCATTACCAGCATATGGAAGAAACAGCAGTAAGCACAGGGAAATATCTGCTTCTAAATCCAAAACGCAGCTATCTAACAGAACGGTTGTCAATGTGTGCACTCAACTTCCAGAGTTAAACCCGTGTGTGGATTCAGCAGTCTGCAAACATCTTCTGTGCAGAGTCCCAAAACAGGCGTTTTCAGCCCATTACCGGCATATGGAAGAAACAGCAGTAAGCACAGGGAAATATCTGCTTCTAAATCCAAAACGCAGCTATCTAACAGAACGGTTGTCAATGTGTGCACTCAACTTCCAGAGTTAAACCCGTGTGTGGATTCAGCAGTCTGCAAACATCTTCTCTGCAGAGTCCCAAAACAGGCGTTTTCAGCCATTACCGGCATATGGAAGAAACAGCAGTAAGCACAGGGAAATACCTGCTTCTAAATCCAAAACGCAGCTATCTAACAGAACGGTTGTCAATGTGTGCACTCAACTTCCAGAGTTAAACCCGTGTGTGGATTCAGCAGTCTGCAAACACTTTCTCTGCAGAGTCCCAAAACAGGCGTTTTCAGCCCATTACCGGCATATGGAAGAAACAGCAGTAAGCACAGGGAAATATCTGCTTCTAAATCCAAAACGCAGCTATCTAACAGAACGGTTGTCAATGTGTGCACTCAACTTCCAGAGTTAAACCCGTGTGTGGATTCAGCAGTCTGCAAACACTTTCTCTGCAGAGTCCCAAAACAGGCGTTTTCAGCCCATTACCGGCATATGGAAGAAACAGCAGTAAGCACAGGGAAATATCTGCTTCTAAATCCAAAACGCAGCTATCTAACAGAACGGTTGTCAATGTGTTCACTCAACTTCCAGAGTTAAAAACGTGTGTGGATTCAGCAGTCTGCAAACACTTTCCCTGCAGAGTCCCAAAACAGGCGTTTTCAGCCCATTACCGGCATATGGAAGAAACAGCAGTAAGCACAGGGAAATATCTGCTTCTAAATCAAAAACGCAGCTATCTAACAGAACGGTTGTCAATGTGTGCACTCAACTTCCAGAGTTAAACCCGTGTGTGGATTCAGCAGTCTGCAAACATCTTCTCTGCAGAGTCCCAAAACAGGCGTTTTCAGCCCATTACCGGCATATGGAAGAAACAGCAGTAAGCACAGGGAAATATCTGCTTCTAAATCCAAAACGCAGCTATCTAACAGAACGGTTGTCAATGTGTGCACTCAACTTCCAGAGATAAACCCGTGTGTGGATTCAGCAGTCTGCAAACATCTTCTCTGCAGAGTCCCAAAACAGGCGTTTTCAGCCCATTACCGGCATATGGAAGAAACAGCAGTAAGCACAGGGAAATATCTGCTTCTAAATCCAAAACGCAGCTATCTAACAGAACGGTTGTCAATGTGTGCACTCAACTTCCAGAGTTAAACCCGTGTGTGGATTCAGCAGTCTGCAAACACTTTCTCTGCAGAGTCCCAAAACAGGCGTTTTCAGCCCATTACCGGCATATGGAAGAAACAGCAGTAAGCACAGGGAAATATCTGCTTCTAAATCCAAAACGCAGCTATCTAACAGAACGGTTGTCAATGTGTGCACTCAACTTCCAGAGTTAAACCCGTGTGTGGATTCAGCAGTCTGCAAACATCTTCTCTGCAGAGTCCCAAAACAGGCGTTTTCAGCCCATTACCGGCATATGGAAGAAACAGCAGTAAGCACAGGGAAATATCTGCTTCTAAATCCAAAACGCAGCTATCTAACAGAACGGTTGTCAATGTGTGCACTCAACTTCCAGAGTTAAACCCGTGTGTGGATTCAGCAGTCTGCAAACACTTTCTCTGCAGATCCCAAAACAGGCGTTTTCAGCCCATTACCGGCATATGGAAGAAACAGCAGTAAGCACAGGGAAATATCTGCTTCTAAATCCAAAACGCAGCTATCTAACAGAACGGTTGTCAATGTGTGCACTCAACTTCCAGAGTTAAACCCGTGTGTGGATTCAGCAGTCTGCAAACACTTTCAATGCAGAGTCCCAAAACAGGCGTTTTCAGCCCATTACCGGCATAAGGAAGAAACAGCAGTAAGCACAGGGAAATATCTGCTTCTAAATCCAAAACGCAGCTATCTAACAGAACGGTTGTCAATGTGTGCACTCAACTTCCAGTGCTAAACCCGTGTGTGGATTCAGCAGTCTGCAAACACTTTCTCTGCAGAGTCCCAAAACAGGCGTTTTCAGCCCATTACCGGCATATGGAAGAAACAGCAGTAAGCACAGGGAAATATCTGCTTCTAAATCCAAAACGCAGCTATCTAACAGAACGGTTGTCAATGTGTGCACTCAACTTCCAGAGTTAAACCCGTGTGTGGATTCAGCAGTCTGCAAACACTTTCTCTGCAGAGTCCCAAAACAGGCGTTTTCAGCCCATTACCGGCATATGGAAGAAACAGCAGTAAGCACAGGGAAATATCTGCTTCTAAATCCAAAACGCAGCTATCTAACAGAACGGTTGTCAATGTGTGCACTCAACTTCCAGAGTTAAACCCGTGTGTGGATTCAGCAGTCTGCAAACACTTTCTCTGCAGAGTCCCAAAACAGGCGTTTTCAGCCCATTACCGGCATATGGAAGAAACAGCAGTAAGCACAGGGAAATATCTGCTTCTAAATCCAAAACGCAGCTATCTAACAGAACGGTTGTCAATGTGTGCACTCAACTTCCAGAGTTAAACCCGTGTGTGGATTCAGCAGTCTGCAAACATCTTCTCTGCAGAGTCCCAAAACAGGCGTTTTCAGCCCATTACCGGCATATGGAAGAAACAGCAGTAAGCACAGGGAAATATCTGCTTCTAAACCCAAAACGCAGCTATCTAACAGAACGGTTGTCAGTGTGTTCACTCAACTTCCAGAGTTAAACCCGTGTGTGGATTCAGCAGTCTGCAAACACTTTCTCTGCAGAGTCCCAAAACAGGCGTTTTCAGCCCATTACCGGCATATGGAAGAAACAGCAGTAAGCACAGGGAAATATCTGCTTCTAAATCCAAAACGCAGCTATCTAACAGAACGGTTGTCAATGTGTGCACTCAACTTCCAGAGTTAAACCCGTGTGTGGATTCAGCAGTCTGCAAACACTTTCTCTGCAGAGTCCCAAAACAGGCGTTTTCAGCCCATTACCGGCATATGGAAGAAACAGCAGTAAGCACAGGGAAATATCTGCTTCTAAATCCAAAACGCAGCTATCTAACAGAACGGTTGTCAATGTGTGCACTCAACTTCCAGAGTTAAACCCGTGTGTGGATTCAGCAGTCTGCAAACACTTTCTCTGCAGAGTCCCAAAACAGGCGTTTTCAGCCCATTACCGGCATATGGAAGAAACAGCAGTAAGCACAGGGAAATATCTGCTTCTAAATCCAAAACGCAGCTATCTAACAGAACGGTTGTCAATGTGTGCACTCAACTTCCAGAGTTAAACCCGTGTGTGGATTCAGCAGTCTGCAAACATCTTCTCTGCAGAGTCCCAAAACAGGCGTTTTCAGCCCATTACCGGCATATGGAAGAAACAGCAGTAAGCACAGGGAAATATCTGCTTCTAAATCCAAAACGCAGCTATCTAACAGAACGGTTGTCAATGTGTGCACTCAACTTCCAGAGTTAAACCCGTGTGTGGATTCAGCAGTCTGCAAACACTTTCTCTGCAGAGTCCCAAAACAGGCGTTTTCAGCCCATTACCGGCATATGGAAGAAACAGCAGTAAGCACAGGGAAATATCTGCTTCTAAATCCAAAACGCAGCTATCTAACAGAACGGTTGTCAATGTGTGCACTCAACTTCCAGAGTTAAACCCGTGTGTGGATTCAGCAGTCTGCAAACACTTTCTCTGCAGAGTCCCAAAACAGGCGTTTTCAGCCCATTACCGGCATATGGAAGAAACAGCAGTAAGCACAGGGAAATATCTGCTTCTAAATCCAAAACGCAGCTATCTAACAGAACGGTTGTCAATGTGTGCACTCAACTTCCAGAGTTAAACCCGTGTGTGGATTCAGCAGTCTGCAAACATCTTCTCTGCAGAGTCCCAAAACAGGCGTTTTCAGCCCATTACCGGCATATGGAAGAAACAGCAGTAAGCACAGGGAAATATCTGCTTCTAAATCCAAAACGCAGCTATCTAACAGAACGGTTGTCAATGTGTGCACTCAACTTCCAGAGTTAAACCCGTGTGTGGATTCAGCAGTCTGCAAACACTTTCTCTGCAGAGTCCCAAAACAGGCGTTTTCAGCCCATTACCGGCATATGGAAGAAACAGCAGTAAGCACAGGGAAATATCTGCTTCTAAATCCAAAACGCAGCTATCTAACAGAACGGTTGTCAATGTGTGCACTCAACTTCCAGAGTTAAACCCGTGTGTGGATTCAGCAGTCTGCAAACACTTTCTCTGCAGAGTCCCAAAACAGGCGTTTTCAGCCCATTACCGGCATATGGAAGAAACAGCAGTAAGCACAGGGAAATATCTGCTTCTAAATCAAAAACGCAGCTATCTAACAGAACGGTTGTCAATGTGTGCACTCAACTTCCAGAGTTAAACCCGGGTGTGGATTCAGCAGTCTGCAAACACTTTCTCTGCAGAGTCCCAAAACAGGCGTTTTCAGCCCATTACCGGCATATGGAAGAAACAGCAGTAAGCACAGGGAAATATCTGCTTCTAAATCCAAAACGCAGCTATCTAACAGAACGGTTGTCAATGTGTGCACTCAACTTCCAGAGTTAAACCGGTGTGTGGATTCAGCAGTCTGCAAACATCTTCTCTGCAGAGTCCCAAAACAGGCGTTTTCAGCCCATTACCGGCATATGGAAGAAACAGCAGTAAGCACAGGGAAATATCTGCTTCTAAATCCAAAACGCAGCTATCTAACAGAACGGTTGTCAATGTGTGCACTCAACTTCCAGAGTTAAACCCGTGTGTGGATTCAGCAGTCTGCAAACATCTTCTCTGCAGAGTCCCAAAACAGGCGTTTTCAGGCATTACCGGCATATGGAAGAAACAGCAGTAAGCACAGGGAAATATCTGCTTCTAAATCCAAAACGCAGCTATCTAACAGAACGGTTGTCAATGTGTGCACTCAACTTCCAGAGTTAAACCCGTGTGTGGATTCAGCAGTCTGCAAACACTTTCTCTGCAGAGTCCCAAAACAGGCGTTTTCAGCCCATTACCAGCATATGGAAGAAACAGCAGTAAGCACAGGGAAATATCTGCTTCTAAATCCAAAACGCAGCTATCTAACAGAACGGTTGTCAATGTGTGCACTCAACTTCCAGAGTTAAACCCGTGTGTGGATTCAGCAGTCTGCAAACACTTTCTCTGCAGAGTCCCAAAACAGGCGTTTTCAGCCCATTACCGGCATATGGAAGAAACAGCAGTAAGCACAGGGAAATATCTGCTTCTAAATCCAAAACGCAGCTATCTAACAGAACGGTTGTCAATGTGTTCACTCAACTTCCAGAGTTAAAAACGTGTGTGGATTCAGCAGTCTGCAAACACTTTCCCTGCAGAGTCCCAAAACAGGCGTTTTCAGCCCATTACCGGCATATGGAAGAAACAGCAGTAAGCACAGGGAAATATCTGCTTCTAAATCAAAAACGCAGCTATCTAACAGAACGGTTGTCAATGTGTGCACTCAACTTCCAGAGTTAAACCCGTGTGTGGATTCAGCAGTCTGCAAACATCTTCTCTGCAGAGTCCCAAAACAGGCGTTTTCAGCCCATTACCGGCATATGGAAGAAACAGCAGTAAGCACAGGGAAATATCTGCTTCTAAATCCAAAACGCAGCTATCTAACAGAACGGTTGTCAATGTGTGCACTCAACTTCCAGAGATAAACCCGTGTGTGGATTCAGCAGTCTGCAAACATCTTCTCTGCAGAGTCCCAAAACAGGCGTTTTCAGCCCATTACCGGCATATGGAAGAAACAGCAGTAAGCACAGGGAAATATCTGCTTCTAAATCCAAAACGCAGCTATGTAACAGAACGGTTGTCAATGTGTGCACTCAACTTCCAGAGTTAAACCCGTGTGTGGATTCAGCAGTCTGCAAACACTTTCTCTGCAGAGTCCCAAAACAGGCGTTTTCAGCCCATTACCGGCATATGGAAGAAACAGCAGTAAGCACAGGGAAATATCTGCTTCTAAATCCAAAACGCAGCTATCTAACAGAACGGTTGTCAATGTGTGCACTCAACTTCCAGAGTTAAACCCGTGTGTGGATTCAGCAGTCTGCAAACATCTTCTCTGCAGAGTCCCAAAACAGGCGTTTTCAGCCCATTACCGGCATATGGAAGAAACAGCAGTAAGCACAGGGAAATATCTGCTTCTAAATCCAAAACGCAGCTATCTAACAGAACGGTTGTCAATGTGTGCACTCAACTTCCAGAGTTAAACCCGTGTGTGGATTCAGCAGTCTGCAAACACTTTCTCTGCAGATCCCAAAACAGGCGTTTTCAGCCCATTACCGGCATATGGAAGAAACAGCAGTAAGCACAGGGAAATATCTGCTTCTAAATCCAAAACGCAGCTATCTAACAGAACGGTTGTCAATGTGTGCACTCAACTTCCAGAGTTAAACCCGTGTGTGGATTCAGCAGTCTGCAAACACTTTCAATGCAGAGTCCCAAAACAGGCGTTTTCAGCCCATTACCGGCATAAGGAAGAAACAGCAGTAAGCACAGGGAAATATCTGCTTCTAAATCCAAAACGCAGCTATCTAACAGAACGGTTGTCAATGTGTGCACTCAACTTCCAGTGTTAAACCCGTGTGTGGATTCAGCAGTCTGCAAACACTTTCTCTGCAGAGTCCCAAAACAGGCGTTTTCAGCCCATTACCGGCATATGGAAGAAACAGCAGTAAGCACAGGGAAATATCTGCTTCTAAATCCAAAACGCAGCTATCTAACAGAACGGTTGTCAATGTGTGCACTCAACTTCCAGAGTTAAACCCGTGTGTGGATTCAGCAGTCTGCAAACACTTTCTCTGCAGAGTCCCAAAACAGGCGTTTTCAGCCCATTACCGGCATATGGAAGAAACAGCAGTAAGCACAGGGAAATATCTGCTTCTAAATCCAAAACGCAGCTATCTAACAGAACGGTTGTCAATGTGTGCACTCAACTTCCAGAGTTAAACCCGTGTGTGGATTCAGCAGTCTGCAAACACTTTCTCTGCAGAGTCCCAAAACAGGCGTTTTCAGCCCATTACCGGCATATGGAAGAAACAGCAGTAAGCACAGGGAAATATCTGCTTCTAAATCCAAAACGCAGCTATCTAACAGAACGGTTGTCAATGTGTGCACTCAACTTCCAGAGTTAAACCCGTGTGTGGATTCAGCAGTCTGCAAACATCTTCTCTGCAGAGTCCCAAAACAGGCGTTTTCAGCCCATTACCGGCATATGGAAGAAACAGCAGTAAGCACAGGGAAATATCTGCTTCTAAACCCAAAACGCAGCTATCTAACAGAACGGTTGTCAGTGTGTTCACTCAACTTCCAGAGTTAAACCCGTGTGTGGATTCAGCAGTCTGCAAACACTTTCTCTGCAGAGTCCCAAAACAGGCGTTTTCAGCCCATTACCGGCATATGGAAGAAACAGCAGTAAGCACAGGGAAATATCTGCTTCTAAATCCAAAACGCAGCTATCTAACAGAACGGTTGTCAATGTGTGCACTCAACTTCCAGAGTTAAACCCGTGTGTGGATTCAGCAGTCTGCAAACACTTTCTCTGCAGAGTCCCAAAACAGGCGTTTTCAGCCCATTACCGGCATATGGAAGAAACAGCAGTAAGCACAGGGAAATATCTGCTTCTAAATCCAAAACGCAGCTATCTAACAGAACGGTTGTCAATGTGTGCACTCAACTTCCAGAGTTAAACCCGTGTGTGGATTCAGCAGTCTGCAAACACTTTCTCTGCAGAGTCCCAAAACAGGCGTTTTTCAGCCCATTACCGGCATATGGAAGAAACAGCAGTAAGCACAGGGAAATATCTGCTTCTAAATCCAAAACGCAGCTATCTAACAGAACGGTTGTCAATGTGTGCACTCAACTTCCAGAGTTAAACCCGTGTGTGGATTCAGCAGTCTGCAAACATCTTCTCTGCAGAGTCCCAAAACAGGCGTTTTCAGCCCATTACCGGCATATGGAAGAAACAGCAGTAAGCACAGGGAAATATCTGCTTCTAAATCCAAAACGCAGCTATCTAACAGAACGGTTGTCAATGTGTGCACTCAACTTCCAGAGTTAAACCCGTGTGTGGATTCAGCAGTCTGCAAACACTTTCTCTGCAGAGTCCCAAAACAGGCGTTTTCAGCCCATTACCGGCATATGGAAGAAACAGCAGTAAGCACAGGGAAATATCTGCTTCTAAATCCAAAACGCAGCTATCTAACAGAACGGTTGTCAATGTGTGCACTCAACTTCCAGAGTTAAACCCGTGTGTGGATTCAGCAGTCTGCAAACACTTTCTCTGCAGAGTCCCAAAACAGGCGTTTTCAGCCCATTACCGGCATATGGAAGAAACAGCAGTAAGCACAGGGAAATATCTGCTTCTAAATCCAAAACGCAGCTATCTAACAGAACGGTTGTCAATGTGTGCACTCAACTTCCAGAGTTAAACCCGTGTGTGGATTCAGCAGTCTGCAAACATCTTCTCTGCAGAGTCCCAAAACAGGCGTTTTCAGCCCATTACCGGCATATGGAAGAAACAGCAGTAAGCACAGGGAAATATCTGCTTCTAAATCCAAAACGCAGCTATCTAACAGAACGGTTGTCAATGTGTGCACTCAACTTCCAGAGTTAAACCCGTGTGTGGATTCAGCAGTCTGCAAACACTTTCTCTGCAGAGTCCCAAAACAGGCGTTTTCAGCCCATTACCGGCATATGGAAGAAACAGCAGTAAGCACAGGGAAATATCTGCTTCTAAATCCAAAACGCAGCTATCTAACAGAACGGTTGTCAATGTGTGCACTCAACTTCCAGAGTTAAACCCGTGTGGGGATTCAGCAGTCTGCAAACATCTTCTCTGCAGAGTCCCAAAACAGGCGTTTTCAGCCCATTACCGGCATATGGAAGAAACAGCAGTAAGCACAGGGAAATATCTGCTTCTAAATCCAAAACGCAGCTATCTAACAGAACGGTTGTCAATGTGTGCACTCAACTTCCAGAGTTAAACCCGTTTGTGGATTCAGCAGTCTGCAAACATCTTCTCTGCAGAGTCCCAAAACAGGCGTTTTCAGCCCATTACCGGCATATGGAAGAAACAGCAGTAAGCACAGGGAAATATCTGCTTCTAAATCCAAAACGCAGCTATCTAACAGAACGGTTGTCAATGTGTGCACTCAACTTCCAGAGTTAAACCCGTGTGTGGATTCAGCAGTCTGCAAACATCTTCTCTGCAGAGTCCCAAAACAGGCGTTTTCAGCCCATTACCGGCATATGGAAGAAACAGCAGTAAGCACAGGGAAATATCTGCTTCTAAATCCAAAACGCAGCTATCTAACAGAACGGTTGTCAATGTGTGCACTCAACTTCCAGAGTTAAACCCGTGTGTGGATTCAGCAGTCTGCAAACACTTTCTCTGCAGAGTCCCAAAACAGGCGTTTTCAGCCCATTACCGGCATATGGAAGAAACAGCAGTAAGCACAGGGAAATATCTGCTTCTAAATCCAAAACGCAGCTATCTAACAGAACGGTTGTCAATGTGTGCACTCAACTTCCAGAGTTAAACCCGTGTGTGGATTCAGCAGTCTGCAAACACTTTCTCTGCAGAGTCCCAAAACAGGCGTTTTCAGCCCATTACCGGCATATGGAAGAAACAGCAGTAAGCACAGGGAAATATCTGCTTCTAAATCAAAAACGCAGCTATCTAACAGAACGGTTGTCAATGTGTGCACTCAACTTCCAGAGTTAAACCCGTGTGTGGATTCAGCAGTCTGCAAACACTTTCTCTGCAGAGTCCCAAAACAGGCGTTTTCAGCCCATTACCGGCATATGGAAGAAACAGCAGTAAGCACAGGGAAATATCTGCTTCTAAATCCAAAACGCAGCTATCTAACAGAACGGTTGTCAATGTGTGCACTCAACTTCCAGAGTTAAACCCGTGTGTGGATTCAGCAGTCTGCAAACATCTTCTCTGCAGAGTCCCAAAACAGGCGTTTTCAGCCCATTACCGGCATATGGAAGAAACAGCAGTAAGCACAGGGAAATATCTGCTTCTAAATCCAAAACGCAGCTATCTAACAGAACGGTTGTCAATGTGTGCACTCAACTTCCAGAGTTAAACCCGTGTGTGGATTCAGCAGTCTGCAAACATCTTCTCTGCAGAGTCCCAAAACAGGCGTTTTCAGGCATTACCGGCATATGGAAGAAACAGCAGTAAGCACAGGGAAATATCTGCTTCTAAATCCAAAACGCAGCTATCTAACAGAACGGTTGTCAATGTGTGCACTCAACTTCCAGAGTTAAACCCGTGTGTGGATTCAGCAGTCTGCAAACACTTTCTCTGCAGAGTCCCAAAACAGGCGTTTTCAGCCCATTACCAGCATATGGAAGAAACAGCAGTAAGCACAGGGAAATATCTGCTTCTAAATCCAAAACGCAGCTATCTAACAGAACGGTTGTCAATGTGTGCACTCAACTTCCAGAGTTAAACCCGTGTGTGGATTCAGCAGTCTGCAAACATCTTCTCTGCAGAGTCCCAAAACAGGCGTTTTCAGCCCATTACCGGCATATGGAGGAAACAGCAGTAAGCACAGGGAAATATCTGCTTCTAAATCCAAAACGCAGCTATCTAACAGAACGGTTGTCAATGTGTGCACTCAACTTCCAGAGTTAAACCCGTGTGTGGATTCAGCAGTCTGCAAACATCTTCTCTGCAGAGTCCCAAAACAGGCGTTTTCAGCCCATTACCGGCATATGGAAGAAACAGCAGTAAGCACAGGGAAATATCTGCTTCTAAATCCAAAACGCAGCTATGTAACAGAACGGTTGTCAATGTGTGCACTCAACTTCCAGAGTTAAACCCGTGTGTGGATTCAGCAGTCTGAAAACACTTTCTCTGCAGAGTCCCAAAACAGGCGTTTTCAGCCCATTACCGGCATATGGAAGAAACAGCAGTAAGCACAGGGAAATATCTGCTTCTAAATCCAAAACGCAGCTATCTAACAGAACGGTTGTCAATGTGTGCACTCAACTTCCAGAGTTAAACCCGTGTGTGGATTCAGCAGTCTGCAAACATCTTCTCTGCAGAGTCCCAAAACAGGCGTTTTCAGCCCATTACCGGCATATGGAAGAAACAGCAGTAAGCACAGGGAAATATCTGCTTCTAAATCCAAAACGCAGCTATCTAACAGAACGGTTGTCAATGTGTGCACTCAACTTCCAGAGTTAAACCCGTGTGTGGATTCAGCAGTCTGCAAACACTTTCTCTGCAGATCCCAAAACAGGCGTTTTCAGCCCATTACCGGCATATGGAAGAAACAGCAGTAAGCACAGGGAAATATCTGCTTCTAAATCCAAAACGCAGCTATCTAACAGAACGGTTGTCAATGTGTGCACTCAACTTCCAGAGTTAAACCCGTGTGTGGATTCAGCAGTCTGCAAACACTTTCAATGCAGAGTCCCAAAACAGGCGTTTTCAGCCCATTACCGGCATAAGGAAGAAACAGCAGTAAGCACAGGGAAATATCTGCTTCTAAATCCAAAACGCAGCTATCTAACAGAACGGTTGTCAGTGTGTTCACTCAACTTCCAGAGTTAAACCCGTGTGTGGATTCAGCAGTCTGCAAACACTTTCTCTGCAGAGTCCCAAAACAGGCGTTTTCAGCCCATTACCGGCATATGGAAGAAACAGCAGTAAGCACAGGGAAATATCTGCTTCTAAATCCAAAACGCAGCTATCTAACAGAACGGTTGTCAATGTGTGCACTCAACTTCCAGAGTTAAACCCGTGTGTGGATTCAGCAGTCTGCAAACACTTTCTCTGCAGAGTCCCAAAACAGGCGTTTTCAGCCCATTACCGGCATATGGAAGAAACAGCAGTAAGCACAGGGAAATATCTGCTTCTAAATCCAAAACGCAGCTATCTAACAGAACGGTTGTCAATGTGTGCACTCAACTTCCAGAGTTAAACCCGTGTGTGGATTCAGCAGTCTGCAAACACTTTCTCTGCAGAGTCCCAAAACAGGCGTTTTCAGCACTTTACCGGCATGTGGAAGAAACAGCAGTAAGCACAGGGAAATATCTGCTTCTAAATCCAAAACGCAGCTATCTAACAGAACGGTTGTCAATGTGTGCACTCAACTTCCAGAGTTAAACCCGAGTGTGGATTCAGCAGTCTGCAAACATCTTCTGTGCAGAGTCCCAAAACAGGCGTTTTCAGCCCATTACCGGCATATGGAAGAAACAGCAGTAAGCACAGGGAAATATCTGCTTCTAAATCCAAAACGCAGCTATCTAACAGAACGGTTGTCAATGTGTGCACTCAACTTCCAGAGTTAAACCCGTGTGTGGATTCAGCAGTCTGCAAACACTTTCTCTGCAGAGTCCCAAAACAGGCGTTTTCAGCCCATTACCGGCATATGGAAGAAACAGCAGTAAGCACAGGGAAATATCTGCTTCTAAATCCAAAACGCAGCTATCTAACAGAACGGTTGTCAATGTGTGCACTCAACTTCCAGAGTTAAACCCGTGTGTGGATTCAGCAGTCTGCAAACACTTTCTCTGCAGAGTCCCAAAACAGGCGTTTTCAGCCCATTACCGGCATATGGAAGAAACAGCAGTAAGCACAGGGAAATATCTGCTTCTAAATCAAAAACGCAGCTATCTAACAGAACGGTTGTCAATGTGTGCACTCAACTTCCAGAGTTAAACCCGTGTGTGGATTCAGCAGTCTGCAAACACTTTCTCTGCAGAGTCCCAAAACAGGCGTTTTCAGCCCATTACCAGCATATGGAAGAAACAGCAGTAAGCACAGGGAAATATCTGCTTCTAAATCCAAAACGCAGCTATCTAACAGAACGGTTGTCAATGTGTGCACTCAACTTCCAGAGTTAAACCCGTGTGTGGATTCAGCAGTCTGCAAACACTTTCTCTGCAGAGTCCCAAAACAGGCGTTTTCAGCCCATTACCGGCATATGGAAGAAACAGCAGTAAGCACAGGGAAATATCTGCTTCTAAATCCAAAACGCAGCTATCTAACAGAACGGTTGTCAATGTGTGCACTCAACTTCCAGAGTTAAACCCGTGTGGGGATTCAGCAGTCTGCAAACATCTTCTCTGCAGAGTCCCAAAACAGGCGTTTTCAGCCCATTACCGGCATATGGAAGAAACAGCAGTAAGCACAGGGAAATATCTGCTTCTAAATCCAAAACGCAGCTATCTAACAGAACGGTTGTCAATGTGTGCACTCAACTTCCAGAGTTAAACCCGTTTGTGGATTCAGCAGTCTGCAAACATCTTCTCTGCAGAGTCCCAAAACAGGCGTTTTCAGCCCATTACCGGCATATGGAAGAAACAGCAGTAAGCACAGGGAAATATCTGCTTCTAAATCCAAAACGCAGCTATCTAACAGAACGGTTGTCAATGTGTGCACTCAACTTCCAGAGTTAAACCCGTGTGTGGATTCAGCAGTCTGCAAACATCTTCTCTGCAGAGTCCCAAAACAGGCGTTTTCAGCCCATTACCGGCATATGGAAGAAACAGCAGTAAGCACAGGGAAATATCTGCTTCTAAATCCAAAACGCAGCTATCTAACAGAACGGTTGTCAATGTGTGCACTCAACTTCCAGAGTTAAACCCGTGTGTGGATTCAGCAGTCTGCAAACACTTTCTCTGCAGAGTCCCAAAACAGGCGTTTTCAGCCCATTACCGGCATATGGAAGAAACAGCAGTAAGCACAGGGAAATATCTGCTTCTAAATCCAAAACGCAGCTATCTAACAGAACGGTTGTCAATGTGTGCACTCAACTTCCAGAGTTAAACCCGTGTGTGGATTCAGCAGTCTGCAAACACTTTCTCTGCAGAGTCCCAAAACAGGCGTTTTCAGCCCATTACCGGCATATGGAAGAAACAGCAGTAAGCACAGGGAAATATCTGCTTCTAAATCAAAAACGCAGCTATCTAACAGAACGGTTGTCAATGTGTGCACTCAACTTCCAGAGTTAAACCCGTGTGTGGATTCAGCAGTCTGCAAACACTTTCTCTGCAGAGTCCCAAAACAGGCGTTTTCAGCCCATTACCGGCATATGGAAGAAACAGCAGTAAGCACAGGGAAATATCTGCTTCTAAATCCAAAACGCAGCTATCTAACAGAACGGTTGTCAATGTGTGCACTCAACTTCCAGAGTTAAACCCGTGTGTGGATTCAGCAGTCTGCAAACATCTTCTCTGCAGAGTCCCAAAACAGGCGTTTTCAGCCCATTACCGGCATATGGAAGAAACAGCAGTAAGCACAGGGAAATATCTGCTTCTAAATCCAAAACGCAGCTATCTAACAGAACGGTTGTCAATGTGTGCACTCAACTTCCAGAGTTAAACCCGTGTGTGGATTCAGCAGTCTGCAAACATCTTCTCTGCAGAGTCCCAAAACAGGCGTTTTCAGGCATTACCGGCATATGGAAGAAACAGCAGTAAGCACAGGGAAATATCTGCTTCTAAATCCAAAACGCAGCTATCTAACAGAACGGTTGTCAATGTGTGCACTCAACTTCCAGAGTTAAACCCGTGTGTGGATTCAGCAGTCTGCAAACACTTTCTCTGCAGAGTCCCAAAACAGGCGTTTTCAGCCCATTACCAGCATATGGAAGAAACAGCAGTAAGCACAGGGAAATATCTGCTTCTAAATCCAAAACGCAGCTATCTAACAGAACGGTTGTCAATGTGTGCACTCAACTTCCAGAGTTAAACCCGTGTGTGGATTCAGCAGTCTGCAAACATCTTCTCTGCAGAGTCCCAAAACAGGCGTTTTCAGCCCATTACCGGCATATGGAGGAAACAGCAGTAAGCACAGGGAAATATCTGCTTCTAAATCCAAAACGCAGCTATCTAACAGAACGGTTGTCAATGTGTGCACTCAACTTCCAGAGTTAAACCCGTGTGTGGATTCAGCAGTCTGCAAACATCTTCTCTGCAGAGTCCCAAAACAGGCGTTTTCAGCCCATTACCGGCATATGGAAGAAACAGCAGTAAGCACAGGGAAATATCTGCTTCTAAATCCAAAACGCAGCTATGTAACAGAACGGTTGTCAATGTGTGCACTCAACTTCCAGAGTTAAACCCGTGTGTGGATTCAGCAGTCTGAAAACACTTTCTCTGCAGAGTCCCAAAACAGGCGTTTTCAGCCCATTACCGGCATATGGAAGAAACAGCAGTAAGCACAGGGAAATATCTGCTTCTAAATCCAAAACGCAGCTATCTAACAGAACGGTTGTCAATGTGTGCACTCAACTTCCAGAGTTAAACCCGTGTGTGGATTCAGCAGTCTGCAAACATCTTCTCTGCAGAGTCCCAAAACAGGCGTTTTCAGCCCATTACCGGCATATGGAAGAAACAGCAGTAAGCACAGGGAAATATCTGCTTCTAAATCCAAAACGCAGCTATCTAACAGAACGGTTGTCAATGTGTGCACTCAACTTCCAGAGTTAAACCCGTGTGTGGATTCAGCAGTCTGCAAACACTTTCTCTGCAGATCCCAAAACAGGCGTTTTCAGCCCATTACCGGCATATGGAAGAAACAGCAGTAAGCACAGGGAAATATCTGCTTCTAAATCCAAAACGCAGCTATCTAACAGAACGGTTGTCAATGTGTGCACTCAACTTCCAGAGTTAAACCCGTGTGTGGATTCAGCAGTCTGCAAACACTTTCAATGCAGAGTCCCAAAACAGGCGTTTTCAGCCCATTACCGGCATAAGGAAGAAACAGCAGTAAGCACAGGGAAATATCTGCTTCTAAATCCAAAACGCAGCTATCTAACAGAACGGTTGTCAGTGTGTTCACTCAACTTCCAGAGTTAAACCCGTGTGTGGATTCAGCAGTCTGCAAACACTTTCTCTGCAGAGTCCCAAAACAGGCGTTTTCAGCCCATTACCGGCATATGGAAGAAACAGCAGTAAGCACAGGGAAATATCTGCTTCTAAATCCAAAACGCAGCTATCTAACAGAACGGTTGTCAATGTGTGCACTCAACTTCCAGAGTTAAACCCGTGTGTGGATTCAGCAGTCTGCAAACACTTTCTCTGCAGAGTCCCAAAACAGGCGTTTTCAGCCCATTACCGGCATATGGAAGAAACAGCAGTAAGCACAGGGAAATATCTGCTTCTAAATCCAAAACGCAGCTATCTAACAGAACGGTTGTCAATGTGTGCACTCAACTTCCAGAGTTAAACCCGTGTGTGGATTCAGCAGTCTGCAAACACTTTCTCTGCAGAGTCCCAAAACAGGCGTTTTCAGCCCATTACCGGCATATGGAAGAAACAGCAGTAAGCACAGGGAAATATCTGCTTCTAAATCCAAAACGCAGCTATCTAACAGAACGGTTGTCAATGTGTGCACTCAACTTCCAGAGTTAAACCCGTGTGTGGATTCAGCAGTCTGCAAACACTTTCTCTGCAGAGTCCCAAAACAGGCGTTTTCAGCCATTACCGGCATATGGAAGAAACAGCAGTAAGCACAGGGAAATATCTGCTTCTAAATCAAAAACGCAGCTATCTAACAGAACGGTTGTCAATGTGTGCACTCAACTTCCAGAGTTAAACCCGTGTGTGGATTCAGCAGTCTGCAAACACTTTCTCTGCAGAGTCCCAAAACAGGCGTTTTCAGCCCATTACCAGCATATGGAAGAAACAGCAGTAAGCACAGGGAAATATCTGCTTCTAAATCCAAAACGCAGCTATCTAACAGAACGGTTGTCAATGTGTGCACTCAACTTCCAGAGTTAAACCCGTGTGTGGATTCAGCAGTCTGCAAACACTTTCTCTGCAGAGTCCCCAAAACAGGCGTTTTCAGCCCATTACCGGCATATGGAAGAAACAGCAGTAAGCACAGGGAAATATCTGCTTCTAAATCCAAAACGCAGCTATCTAACAGAACGGTTGTCAATGTGTTCACTCAACTTCCAGAGTTAAACCCGTGTGTGGATTCAGCAGTCTGCAAACACTTTCCCTGCAGAGTCCCAAAACAGGCGTTTTCAGCCCATTACCGGCATATGGAAGAAACAGCAGTAAGCACAGGGAAATATCTGCTTCTAAATCAAAAACGCAGCTATATAACAGAACGGTTGTCAATGTGTGCACTCAACTTCCAGAGTTAAACCCGTGTGTGGATTCAGCAGTCTGCAAACATCTTCTCTGCAGAGTCCCAAAACAGGCGTTTTCAGCCCATTACCGGCATATGGAAGAAACAGCAGTAAGCACAGGGAAATATCTGCTTCTAAATCCAAAACGCAGCTATCTAACAGAACGGTTGTCAATGTGTGCACTCAACTTCCAGAGTTAAACCCGTGTGTGGATTCAGCAGTCTGCAAACATCTTCTCTGCAGAGTCCCAAAACAGGCGTTTTCAGCCCATTACCGGCATATGGAAGAAACAGCAGTAAGCACAGGGAAATATCTGCTTCTAAATCCAAAACGCAGCTATCTAACAGAACGGTTGTCAATGTGTGCACTCAACTTCCAGAGTTAAACCCGTGTGTGGATTCAGCAGTCTGCAAACACTTTCTCTGCAGAGTCCCAAAACAGGCGTTTTCAGCCCATTACCGGCATATGGAAGAAACAGCAGTAAGCACAGGGAAATATCTGCTCCTAAATCCAAAACGCAGCTATCTAACAGAACGGTTGTCAATGTGTGCACTCAACTTCCAGAGTTAAACCCGTGTGTGGATTCAGCAGTCTGCAAACACTTTCTCTGCAGAGTCCCAAAACAGGCGTTTTCAGCCCATTACCGGCATATGGAAGAAACAGCAGTAAGCACAGGGAAATATCTGCTTCTAAATCCAAAACGCAGCTATCTAACAGAACGGTTGTCAATGTGTGCACTCAACTTCCAGAGTTAAACCCGTGTGTGGATTCAGCAGTCTGCAAACATCTTCTCTGCAGAGTCCCAAAACAGGCGTTTTCAGCCCATTACCGGCATATGGAAGAAACAGCAGTAAGCACAGGGAAATATCTGCTTCTAAATCCAAAACGCAGCTATCTAACAGAACGGTTGTCAATGTGTGCACTCAACTTCCAGAGTTAAACCCGTTTGTGGATTCAGCAGTCTGCAAACATCTTCTCTGCAGAGTCCCAAAACAGGCGTTTTCAGCCCATTACCGGCATATGGAAGAAACAGCAGTAAGCACAGGGAAATATCTGCTTCTAAATCCAAAACGCAGCTATCTAACAGAACGGTTGTCAATGTGTGCACTCAACTTCCAGAGTTAAACCCGTGTGTGGATTCAGCAGTCTGCAAACATCTTCTCTGCAGAGTCCCAAAACAGGCGTTTTCAGCCCATTACCGGCATATGGAAGAAACAGCAGTAAGCACAGGGAAATATCTGCTTCTAAATCCAAAACGCAGCTATCTAACAGAACGGTTGTCAATGTGTGCACTCAACTTCCAGAGTTAAACCCGTGTGTGGATTCAGCAGTCTGCAAACACTTTCTCTGCAGAGTCCCAAAACAGGCGTTTTCAGCCCATTACCGGCATATGGAAGAAACAGCAGTAAGCACAGGGAAATATCTGCTTCTAAATCCAAAACGCAGCTATCTAACAGAACGGTTGTCAATGTGTGCACTCAACTTCCAGAGTTAAACCCGTGTGTGGATTCAGCAGTCTGCAAACACTTTCTCTGCAGAGTCCCAAAACAGGCGTTTTCAGCCCATTACCGGCATATGGAAGAAACAGCAGTAAGCACAGGGAAATATCTGCTTCTAAATCCAAAACGCAGCTATCTAACAGAACGGTTGTCAATGTGTGCACTCAACTTCCAGAGTTAAACCCGTGTGTGGATTCAGCAGTCTGCAAACACTTTCTCTGCAGAGTCCCAAAACAGGCGTTTTCAGCCCATTACCGGCATATGGAAGAAACAGCAGTAAGCACAGGGAAATATCTGCTTCTAAATCCAAAACGCAGCTATCTAACAGAACGGTTGTCAATGTGTGCACTCAACTTCCAGAGTTAAACCCGTGTGTGGATTCAGCAGTCTGCAAACATCTTCTCTGCAGAGTCCCAAAACAGGCGTTTTCAGCCCATTACCGGCATATGGAAGAAACAGCAGTAAGCACAGGGAAATATCTGCTTCTAAATCCAAAACGCAGCTATCTAACAGAACGGTTGTCAATGTGTGCACTCAACTTCCAGAGTTAAACCCGTGTGTGGATTCAGCAGTCTGCAAACATCTTCTCTGCAGAGTCCCAAAACAGGCGTTTTCAGGCATTACCGGCATATGGAAGAAACAGCAGTAAGCACAGGGAAATATCTGCTTCTAAATCCAAAACGCAGCTATCTAACAGAACGGTTGTCAATGTGTGCACTCAACTTCCAGAGTTAAACCCGTGTGTGGATTCAGCAGTCTGCAAACACTTTCTCTGCAGAGTCCCAAAACAGGCGTTTTCAGCCCATTACCAGCATATGGAAGAAACAGCAGTAAGCACAGGGAAATATCTGCTTCTAAATCCAAAACGCAGCTATCTAACAGAACGGTTGTCAATGTGTGCACTCAACTTCCAGAGTTAAACCCGTGTGTGGATTCAGCAGTCTGCAAACATCTTCTCTGCAGAGTCCCAAAACAGGCGTTTTCAGCCCATTACCGGCATATGGAGGAAACAGCAGTAAGCACAGGGAAATATCTGCTTCTAAATCCAAAACGCAGCTATCTAACAGAACGGTTGTCAATGTGTGCACTCAACTTCCAGAGTTAAACCCGTGTGTGGATTCAGCAGTCTGCAAACATCTTCTCTGCAGAGTCCCAAAACAGGCGTTTTCAGCCCATTACCGGCATATGGAAGAAACAGCAGTAAGCACAGGGAAATATCTGCTTCTAAATCCAAAACGCAGCTATCTAACAGAACGGTTGTCAATGTGTGCACTCAACTTCCAGAGTTAAACCCGTGTGTGGATTCAGCAGTCTGAAAACACTTTCTCTGCAGAGTCCCAAAACAGGCGTTTTCAGCCCATTACCGGCATATGGAAGAAACAGCAGTAAGCACAGGGAAATATCTGCTTCTAAATCCAAAACGCAGCTATCTAACAGAACGGTTGTCAATGTGTGCACTCAACTTCCAGAGTTAAACCCGTGTGTGGATTCAGCAGTCTGCAAACATCTTCTCTGCAGAGTCCCAAAACAGGCGTTTTCAGCCCATTACCGGCATATGGAAGAAACAGCAGTAAGCACAGGGAAATATCTGCTTCTAAATCCAAAACGCAGCTATCTAACAGAACGGTTGTCAATGTGTGCACTCAACTTCCAGAGTTAAACCCGTGTGTGGATTCAGCAGTCTGCAAACACTTTCTCTGCAGATCCCAAAACAGGCGTTTTCAGCCCATTACCGGCATATGGAAGAAACAGCAGTAAGCACAGGGAAATATCTGCTTCTAAATCCAAAACGCAGCTATCTAACAGAACGGTTGTCAATGTGTGCACTCAACTTCCAGAGTTAAACCCGTGTGTGGATTCAGCAGTCTGCAAACACTTTCAATGCAGAGTCCCAAAACAGGCGTTTTCAGCCCATTACCGGCATAAGGAAGAAACAGCAGTAAGCACAGGGAAATATCTGCTTCTAAATCCAAAACGCAGCTATCTAACAGAACGGTTGTCAGTGTGTTCACTCAACTTCCAGAGTTAAACCCGTGTGTGGATTCAGCAGTCTGCAAACACTTTCTCTGCAGAGTCCCAAAACAGGCGTTTTCAGCCCATTACCGGCATATGGAAGAAACAGCAGTAAGCACAGGGAAATATCTGCTTCTAAATCCAAAACGCAGCTATCTAACAGAACGGTTGTCAATGTGTGCACTCAACTTCCAGAGTTAAACCCGTGTGTGGATTCAGCAGTCTGCAAACACTTTCTCTGCAGAGTCCCAAAACAGGCGTTTTCAGCCCATTACCGGCATATGGAAGAAACAGCAGTAAGCACAGGGAAATATCTGCTTCTAAATCCAAAACGCAGCTATCTAACAGAACGGTTGTCAGTGTGTGCACTCAACTTCCAGAGTTAAACCCGTGTGTGGATTCAGCAGTCTGCAAACACTTTCTCTGCAGAGTCCCAAAACAGGCGTTTTCAGCACTTTACCGGCATGTGGAAGAAACAGCAGTAAGCACAGGGAAATATCTGCTTCTAAATCCAAAACGCAGCTATCTAACAGAACGGTTGTCAATGTGTGCACTCAACTTCCAGAGTTAAACCCGAGTGTGGATTCAGCAGTCTGCAAACATCTTCTGTGCAGAGTCCCAAAACAGGCGTTTTCAGCCCATTACCGGCATATGGAAGAAACAGCAGTAAGCACAGGGAAATATCTGCTTCTAAATCCAAAACGCAGCTATCTAACAGAACGGTTGTCAATGTGTGCACTCAACTTCCAGAGTTAAACCCGTGTGTGGATTCAGCAGTCTGCAAACACTTTCTCTGCAGAGTCCCAAAACAGGCGTCGCTCTCAACAAACAACACAACGGAGGAGAGGAAAAGAGAGAGATCTCTCTCAACAAACAACAACGGAGGAGGAGGTAAAGAGAGAGATCTCAT